>NC_058384.1:62940100-63095100 GCF_018350175.1 Felis catus
GAAATGTACAGCCAGGTAGAAATAGACTTGCCCATCAGATCCCCCAACGCCAGCTGTGGCCCTGGGACACCTTGACGCATAAAAAAAAAAAAAATAAAGGCATCATTTCAGAGCAGCGCTGTATCTTTGAGACTTACTGCCCCCCAAAAGTGGTCGGAGAAGATAACAACGGGAGGGGCGCCCGGCTGCCTCCATCCGTAGAGCATGGGACTCCTGATCTTGGGGCAGTGCGTTCAAGCCCCATCTTGGAGGTCAACTTAGTTTAAAAAAAAAAAAAAAAAGATAACAATCAGTTTGAAAGCATCTGGGCAAATACACAAGAAGGTGAAATAAGCCATGATGGTATTCGTGTATACAGCAGGCCCTGCATCTGGATCCCCACTGGTCCAGAACCCTAGAAAAACAGGACCCTGGAGGCAGAGTTCACACACCCAGGATATAGTGAAGTCGATGGGAGCCTTTACCACGCTGCAGGCTCAAGGGTGAGTCAGAACACCCCTTTTATGGCGAGCCAATAACGTTATGTCCTAATCTGGAAGCCCTCCCAACAGCATGCTGTTCAGAGTTACCGGCATCTCTAAAATCCGCATCATGGAAAACACCAGCCAGTGAAGCCATTTAGCAAGGAGGGAAGGAAACAGGGCCACAGAATTGAGTTCAGATTTGACCAAGAGCTCCCAAACTGCAAAATCACTCCGCTGGGTGACAATATATACCTACTGCTTTCAGACTTTCTACAACTGGACATTTCTTGCACTTGACAAAAGATTTATTATTGCTATGTAGGTTCCTGATGCGGGGGAAGGGGGCTATACACAGAAGCAGGAGACAAGGTCCTCAACACTCAGAACACTGGAGAAGGTGTATGCAGAGGGAAAAGAACACAAAGTTTTGTGGCAGACCATGACCCAAAGACAGCTTCGGCAATCTCTCCCGCCCCATGGGCACCCCTGCGATGTGACCTTAATACCCCCCCAAGAATGAAGTCCATTTCTCCCCTTGAATCTGAGCCAGCCTATGGCCTGATTTGACCAACAGGATACAAAAACGACCCTCTGTAACTTTGGAGGCCCGGCCTTAAGAGCTTCTACCTTCCCTGCTTGGAACACTGTCTCTTGGAAGCCAGCTGACAAATACAAGCACCATCAGGCTGTGAGGACATCCAAGCTACCCACTGGGGAGAACCATCACGTGGAGGACCAGCCATGTGAGTGATACCTTCTAGGACCTTCCAGCCCAGCCCAGCCATGAAGCCAAATGAGTGAGCCAGTCAACATAAGAACGGCCCAGCCAAGTCCTGCCTGAATTCCTGGCCCACGAATCATGAGCCAATTAAACAGATACTGTTTTAAGCCACTGAGTTTTCAGGTAGTTTGTCAAGTGGCAACAGATTCCTGAAACTAACTTGAAGCCAGGAAACTAGGCCAGAGTCCTGGTTCCCGTGCGCATCTAGCCAGGTGACCCTGGGCCAGTGACTTCCCCCTGGACTGCAATTTCCTCATCTGTAAAATGAGAAGGTTGTTGCAGGTGGCGCTAAAGTGCTACCCAGTTGTGACAACGGGCGAGGCCATCAGCGCTGTGGATATAGAGGGGCAACTACTTCAGCATCGGAAGGAAGCGTGGACCAGGAGACAAAAGTACTGGATGGTTAATAGAGGGGACAGCTACATGGCTCATAGTAAGTGCTCACTAAATACCAGCTCTAATCATATTGTCTTAGCAGTTCTGTGACTATAGACGAGTTAATCCCTCTGATCCCCAATTTTTTTTTCATTTGAGAAATGGAGATAAAACCAATGTTTCTGTCTCTACGTGAAGAAAACTCTTTGTATGGGAAAGTCCCATGCAAATCAAAAATCACCTACAAATGGAAGGCATAACTATGTTAGTAACACTTGTATTGTTCTTTGGGCCAAAACCATTAGCAGTCTCCTCCTCGCCCGGCAAGGGGAGAGAGTCAGGAGATGGCACTGGCCCCCAGGAAGACACCCCGGGAAAGGGAGAGGCTGGTACAGAAGGGCCATACAAGCATTCAAGCCGAGTGAGATTTTTACCACCCACCCACCAGCAATGATCAATGGGCGAGGCACCCATGCTGAACACGGAACGCAGGTGATCCCTCAGGAGCCACTACCAGTCCACGGGGACATCTGGAAACAGCCCAGCATTAAAAATTTAAGTAATTCCTACATCAGAGTCCAAGAGGCCAGCAGCCTGAGGATGCCCCACCAGTGAGCTGTGAATGAGGCCACTGCCCGGCATAGAGTGAACACTCCATAAAAATGACTAAATAAGCAATACCTTTGGGAGTCTGAAGCCAAAGTTCCCAGGTTGAAATGCTGGCTTTGCCATCCACAGCTGTGTGCACCAAAGCAGGCAACAACCTCCCTGAGCCTAGATCCTCATTCATAAGACATGAGGAGACCCACCTCTAGGGAAGGGGTAAGAATTACACGATTCCGCTTAATAATTAAACGCACGATGTTGTGTGTAAGTGCCCAGACCCTCTGACTCCCAGACGCCCTCCAGCCCCAGCCGCAACCTTTCAAATCTCTGCAGAACCCTGAAAATGAGCGGCATCCATCCAAACAGTCACTTCACCCAGTGTTGATTCTGAAAAGCTGCCAGCCCTTGGGACAGAAAGACATGGGCTCATTTTCCAAGGGTATCTGACAAGGCAGCAAGAATACATTTACATTTTACAGCCTGTGATTTTCCAAAACAAGAGACAAATGTGGTGTGGATTTAACCCTGAAATCCCAGGGACCACGCAGGCCCACAGACACTGCTCTGTTGGGAGGCGGAAACCAACCAGAGGCGGCGCTAGCCCATGGGACAGAAAAGCTTCCGCTTCCACCTCTACCCAGGTCTAGACTGACGGGGTCTGACGGTACTGGCGTCCAGCGTCAATTACAAAGGGCTGGGGGTTAAGACCCAGCTCTGAGCCCCGCCCTCGCTCCTCTACCTTGCAGAACTCAGAGCAGGCCTCCTTGGTCCCCTAGGTCTCAGGTCCGCATTGGGAACACCGCCTGGACCAACTGTGAAACCCCCTCTAATCAAGCACCACTGCGTGTGAACCCAGGGAAGTTGCTAACGATCGGCACTACGTCATGCAGCCCCCAGGCGTTCGCTTAGGAAAAAAAAAAACTGCATATGGGGAAAGCGAAGGTAAGATCCAGCAAGCTGGAGGCCAGCCTCAAGCCCCATGCTTCTCAAAGTCTGGTCCCAGTCACTTGCATTAAATCACCTGGAATGCTCATTAAAGGTACACAGTCCCAGGCTCCCCAACTCCCCAGATGTAGCAAATTAGACTTGGGGGGGGGGTGGCAAGAATCAGACTTTTCAGTCCCCTCACCTGGTGATTCTGACGCATACCGGGTTCTGAGACCCAGTTGGGACCAAAGGCAGAGACTGAGAAAAGAACAAAAAGGATTTACTTTATGTACTTGTTTATTTATGTTGAATAAAAAGGTTTTTAGAACACTTTAATTCTGATCCCCGTTCTTGCCCTGATTCTTGTGGGGCACTGGTGAGCCACACAAGGCGAAGCCAATTCCCCAGTTTCAATACATCCAAGAAAACTGAGTGATGACCGTGATGAAAATTTCATACTTTAACGTGAAAAACTTGCTCACCAAAGCAACAGGCCTCGACGAAAATTAACCCAAACACCCCATCTTAGACCAACCAGGTCTATTCCGGGAGAAGCAAGATAAGATCTCGGCCACAGCCCCACTCTGGTCCCAGCCATACCCAGCAGTTCAGCTGTGCAGGGTTTGACGGGGGGGGGGGGGGGGGGGGGGGGGGGGGGGGGGGCGGGCGGTGGGGGGCAGGGGGTGTCCTAGTGCGGCAAATATGGCTGGGCGAAGGTTATTCGGGGGGATTAAAAAAAAAAAAAGGTTAAGATTCACCAAGTCACACATCTCCAGGAGAAGGAAAAAAATCTAAAGATAACTGACTGCATGGGGCGCCTATCAGACACTCCAAAGATGTTTTACAAATTGAAGGAAAAAGCCACCTGACAGAGTCATCCTTGCCGGAAATCACACCCTGCATCCACGAAGTCATCAAGGAAAAAAAGGGAACGAAGAGTAAAACTGCCTCCACATCGGAAGTACTGTCTTTCCAAAACCAGCAAGAACCTAAAAAACAACCCACTCGGAGGGGCAGTACTCTCCGTCACTTATCAGTGGCAGGCACACTGAGAAACCCTGGACCTTTGGGGGCGGGCGGCATAAAGAAAGCAGAAGCACTCTTCCCAAGTGATGGGCAGCGGGAGCCCCAGCTGGGATCGCAGAAACCAGAACGCCTCACCCCGGGGAAGTGCATCCCAGGGGGCCAGCCTTTATCCCGCACCTACTGGTCCAGTCCCGAGGCTCGCGCCCCGCCCCCTCCCCGAAGGACCGACCTGCTGGGGCTCCGGCCTCGGCCCTGAAAATTCCAGTCATCCCCGCTAAATTCTTGAGCAGCGGTTCCCTGCTGGCTGCTGAAACTTAACATTACGCCACAAAACTAGCAAATGGGCAGCTTTCACCCCTCCCCCCTTCAATGACTGGCACTTGCAAAGGAGTCGTGGCAAATCAAGCATTTAAGAAGTGACTGACACTTGGACCCGGTTACCTGGAATTTAAAAAACAAAAACACACACACACACACAAAAAAAACCACTCCGGTATTATTTTCCTCGATCAGGAAGCAGGCATTCCCCTTTTAAAAGACCTTCCTGAAAACACCTCTCCCAAGGGATCCCAGCAGGTAAATAACACCAGAGCTTCCCTAAAGCGATTCTAAAGAACCAGGGGACCTGGCTGCGCTCCCCCGCCGGCTTCTCCTCCGCGGAAGGAGGGATCGGCAAGTCGAGCAGTCCCGGGAGGTGAGGATGGGGGAGTCTGCAGGTGGGAGGAGGGGGCGAAGCCATTCCGCCCAAACTTCGCAGCTGCTCTGTAGCAGTTCTGGGCAGGAGCCCGGGGAATTCAGTCCCGACAAGGGAAGTCACCTCCCTAACATTAAGGCCCCCCGCCAGCCCCGCGTCCGCTCGGACGTGCCCCCTCCCGGGCAGCGCCCCCTCCCCCCGGGACCCCTCACCTTGGCCTCGAAGCAGATGCCGTGCTGGAAGGCGTCTTCGTTGTGCAAGGGGATCCGCAGGTCGTGCCCATCGTCCACAAGGTTGTACTTGGTTTTGCTGGGCATGGTGACCCGCGGTGGACCGGCTCCTCCAGAGGCGGCAGCGGGAAGGGGCCGGCCAGACCGGGCAGGGGAGCGGAGGGGAGGGGCGCGCGGCGGCCGCGGGAGCCGGGACCCGAGCGGCGCCGAGGGCCGGGCGGCAGCGGGCGGCGCGGCTGCGGGCGGCGCTGTGGCCGCGCGATTTCTGCGGGCGAGGAGGGCGGCGGCGGCGGCGGGAGCGGGCGGGAGGCGGCGGGCCGGGGGAGGGGAGCGGTGGGCGCGCGGCCCGAAGCGGGACCCGGCGCGGCGGCTGCCCCGGACGAGGAAGAAAAGGCGGCGGCGGCGGCGGCGGCGGCGGCGGCGGTGGCGGCGGAGCGGGGTGCCTGTCACGGAGACGCCGGATCGGCCGCCAGCGAGCGGCTCCTCCTGCGGGGCGGGCCCCGGCCGGCTCCTCCCGCGGGCGCCCAGGCCCCGCCCCGCGCCCGCCCCGCGCCGCCCGCCCGCCGAGCAGGTGAAAGTCCTCGGGAGCGCCGCGCCTGCCCTGCCCGGCCCGCGAGCCCTGCGGCCCGGCCCGCGAGCTGCGCCCTGCTCCCGAGCGCGCTGCTGTTTTTACGGTCACGTTCGGGGCCGGGCTGCTGAGGGTTAGACGCGGTAGCAGCGCCCTGGATGTTTTGTTTTTGTTTTTGGGAGGGGGGGGGAGGGGCGGTGTTTACGGTCGTGTGTTTATGTTCTACCAGGAAGGCCCCAGTCCTGGCCCAGATCTGTGCAAATCGTGAATTCGGAGAGTTCCCTTTTCCTGGAGAATCAAGACTGTGCTCACTGGGGGCCCATCGCAGGAGCCTTTTCTTCCTTTGAGCGGTGATTTGTGACTTCTGTCATACAGGCTTGGGGGCGGGGGGGGGGGGGGGAGTGCCTTTTAGAATGGTTGTAATATTAAAAAGCCATCAGCCCGTGGAAATGGGGTAGGCCAAAAAAGGAATACTAAAGACAAGAGAATCCTCAACGTTTTTGTTTTTCTTAATTAAACCTTCTGTAACTGGGTATGGATAAGGTGAACTTCCAAGTTCTTTCTTTTTTTTTTTTTTTAAACATTTATTTATTTTTGAGACAGAGAGCACGAGCTGGAGAGGGGCAGAGAGAGAGGGAGACACAGAATCCCAAGCAGGCTCCAGGTTCTGAGCTGTCAGCACAGAGCCGGATGTGGGGCTCACACTCATGAACAGCAAGATCATGATCTGAGCCAAAGTTGGGTGCTCAACCGCTCAATGGACTGAGCCACCCAAGCGCCCCGCCCCCCAAGTTATTTCTGACTGTTCTTTCCACTTTGGCAAATACTTCAGTCTATTTGCCTGTTGTTAAGAAGAGACCCATTTACTTCTTTCCTTTACATCAAGAGCTTCTGCTATGCGCAATGTGCAAATGAGGGGGTCATAGGATTACCTGTGAAGCATTATAGGTCGTGGTCCATGAAAGCTATGATCACCGTGCCTTCAAATTATTACCTCCCAAAAGCTGGTGCCAAAGCCAGTCCAGCCTAAGATCACTGAGACCAAATGGTCAGCTCCTCTGTAGGAGGAGGAATGATGGTTGAACTCATCATCTGAATCCTGCTTTTGGTGCCCTGTGGACACATCCACCCGAGACAACTCCCAAACCAAACAACACTGACTGTCATAGAGGCAAGGCTGGGAATCACCACAAAGCAACACAATGTGGCTTGCAAAAGGCATAGCTTCCTAGACGATTTCCATGATAAATTTATATAAGAGAATGCATTACTGCCATAATTGTATTTCTCATTTTGTCTCCTAGTGCTAAAGTACAATTGTCCTTTCCTATATGTTGCCTGCTTCCAATCTGCTGAAATTCCTGGCCAAGATGCAGCATCTTCTGAGACATCCCCTTAAATAAAGGCAAACTGATGACTAGAACAAATTCATCACCTACTTTATGCTGTATAGACTTTACTACAGACATAAATATTAGTAAGAGCCAAAAAATCATTTGCACTGAGGAAATGCACCTCTAACATTTTTATAAATACAGAACATGAAAATCTAATCGGGCATGTCTGACTCTTTGAATGTCATGGTGGTTTTAACATGCATCATAATGTGCTCTCTAAAAGCTGGCATCAGAACTCGACCACTTCAAGGCAAGACCCTAAGCAACTACCTCACTTACATCTCCTTTTCCCTCCTGAATTTGAAGTCTTTTGACTCCGAAGGGCCTTCTTTCTAGATTTACTTGGGTCCCATTGGACTGGCTGAATTTTTGGAATTTCCTGTCTAACTCTGTAACACATTGTAGACCAGACACAAAAAAGCTGAAGCCCCAAAGATATTTCAGGTCCCTAATACAGTGACCACTACATAGTAGATAGACCTCTAGTAGTTATGTATGGAATCAATCACTGTAGCTAACATGCATTGAGCTTTTTCTATGTGTCAGGCATTATTCTTAGAGCTTTACGTATATTATCTCATTTAATATTTAAAACACTCCTAAGGTTCATCCCATTTATGAAGAAACTGAGGCACAGAGAGGTTATGAACGTACCCAAGGTCACACACTTAGAAAGGAAAGGAGCCAGAATTTAAATCCGATTCTATGTCACAAGGTGTTTCCATCATGGCCTGGATTGCCATGAAAGTCTTCTTTATTGCAAATGAGACGCCCGTCAAATTCAGGGTCCGCGTTTTATTTAGATGTGTATTGTTGCTAAGCTGTATTCGGTCCATTTCAGTTAGAAGCAATGGTGCAAACAGGAGAGGCCTGTTCTCTGTTTTGGCCTCCATTTAATACGTCAGAGCCACACAGGCATGAAAACACCCTTCTTCCAGAAACAATGGGCGTCCAAAGTAAATTTCCTTATTTTTTAGCAGTGATTTCAATCTTGTTTTTGCACCTTTAAACATGATTGAATTTCCCACAGCATTTCGAAATCTATTTTTTAAATGAATCAAGTTTTATCACTCTCCGTATCCTTCTGTATTTAAAAACTGCTTAACACAATTTTAATCTGAAGTACATTTAATTAAGATGTAAATTGCTTAAGCGTATAATACTTGCTATGTTAAATTTTATTAAAACTTTGTTTAAAAGTGTTTTTAAAAATTCCTAAATCCCTTTAGAAGTGGAAGTTACTAGGGGGTCCTCTAATTCAGCTCCTCTGTTGGAAAGAAACAGAAACCCAGGGAGATGAAGTAGTTTGCCTAGTCCTCCCTGTAAGCTACAGCTCCTACCTCAGTAATCTTTTCATCACACGATGATGGGTTATAAGTAAACTGACAGCAAACCGTAACACATATTTGGAACTGAGAAAATTGATTTGCTTTTGGTCGTAAAATACCTGCTTTACAATGCACTTCCTGTGCATTGTCTCACTTGGCCATACGGGATAAGTATGATCAGTATACCCATTTTACAGATGAGGAAACTGAGGCTGAGAGAGGGAAGGGTAGGTCATAGAGCAATAGGTCCTGGGAATCCTTCTGTGAGTTTAACCAACAAAGAATAAAGATTGTATCAGCTTGCCTAATACTGCTCAGATGCACACCTGAATAGAACTCATCAAATCTTTGCATAAATAATATAAAATGTTAAGAACACAGAATGATTTCCTCCTATTAGGTAACACTTAGCTTCAAAAGGTTCTTTTTTCATGCTATTGTTTTTAACCCGACAGTGTCTCCTGGGGCATAGAGAGCTAGAAATCATTAGCCCCCCCCCCCTTCTTTTTTCCTCAATTGATAAGGAAGGTTTTATTCAAGGCTATTGCAATAGGGGAGAGAACTCAGAACTCACGGTTCAGAACTCAATCTGAGCTCAAATCTACTGAAACAAAGGACTGGAGAGTTGTTGTTTTTTGTTGTGGTTTGGTTTTTTTTTTGTTTTTTTTGTTTTTACTTTATAGAGTAGTGAATTTATTCCTGATAAATAGCAAATGAAAGTTTCACATAAAGAACTTGCAAAGATACCTAGGGTGGGCCTATGATGTATACATGATGAAATAATCTTAGCATAAGATTTTCAAGCTGGAAAAGCCATTACTTGAAGATCCTTTTAGTCTCATTTGATAGCAGAGAAACGGAGACCCATATTGCCTAAGATGTCAGTTAATGAATGGCAAAGGCAGGATGAGAGACCTGGTTTTTAAAAAAAAATATCTGGTCCAGTGTTCTATCACACTGTGCTATCTATCACCTGCTCATCAGGCCATTTTAAGCTGGATTTTTTTTTAAGTTAATTTATTTTGAAAGAGACAGAGACGGTGCAAGTGGGGGAGGGGCAGAAAGAGAGGGAGAGACAGAGAATCCCAAGTGAGCTTGACACAGGACTCAAACTCATGAAACCGTGAGATCATGACCTGAGCCAAAACCAGGAGTCAGACGCTTAACCAACTGGGTCACTCAGGCATCCTAATCATCAGCCCGTTTTAAAAGGTGACAATAAAAATATTAAGTAATTTTTCTGCCAAAAAAAAAATCCTTCTATCACTAGTGGTGTCTAATCCAATGGTTTATTATGATCTTTTATTACATAAGCATTAATTTGGGTTGTTTGCCCTATAAAAAAGCTTACCCTACATGTATCACATTTTCTGATGCTGGCCTGCATCATCTTTCCCCCTTAACTGAAACTGACTCCTGTGACCTAGGCCCCTATACCAAGGGCAGGTCACATTTCCCATTTATTTCTTTTAAAGGTAAGCCTCTCTGTGCACACAATTATGTATATTACGTTTTTATAAATTAAGTACTCTTTCAAATCGACTTCCACGGGGAGGCTGGTGCTGGTGCCTCCCCCCTTCCCCCCCCCCCCCCCCCCCCCCCGCAGAGGAACACGGTGGGAAGACACGATTAGCAAGGAGCCTACACCCCCCGCCCCGCCCCCCACCTTCTGGCCTTCTCCAGCACTTTCCCCACCCATCTCCCTGGACCCGAGAGGCAAGAAACAAACCGTATTGAAGGTTTGAGACATTCTGGGAGGTTCTGGAAGAGGCCTAACTGCCTTCTTTCTCTTGGAAGACTTGTGGAATGAGATCTGGAGAAGGGAGCAGGGCCTACTGAATTTTGACTCCAAGGACGTGAGGGCTGAGTGCCGTGCTGGGTCTGCCCGTCCTTTCTCATGGAGATTCTTCTAAGCTCTCCCTGACTATGGGACCATTGCTTGCTTTTTGAATTCAGATTCAAGTTAACAGCCTTGTTTCTTGGCCCTGCTTAGTATCTCAGGAGAGAAATATTTATTAATGCCACACCTTGTCGCCACAAAGCCTTTTGATCAAAGGCAATAAAATCATATTTAACAAAATCTAACAATAGTTTCTATGGGCGGAGAGGCGGCGGGTTGTAAGAGAGGTATGGATACACCGTAATGAGATACTTTTAAGGGCAGGAGGGTGATCTAAGCATAGGAGAGGCGTCGTCTCGAAGGGTCATGGGAGGGAAGGGAAGGCTTCAGGAAGATGAGGCTTGAGCCCGGTCTGAAATAGGGAAAGAATTCAAGAACACAGAAGGAGCGCAGAAGACGTGGAGACTGGGCCTGCAGTGACACTGATCTACAAAGGGTCTTCCGGAGTCAGTGAGGAGACAAGCTCCCCGGAGGGAGAATCCCGCAAGATGGATGGAGCCGAGAGGGCCGTTGGGGGTGATGCAGGCAAGCAGAGTCTGGAAGCAGCGCGCAGGCGCCTTCCACACGCAGGCTTCCAGGATTGCGCTCCTCCCCCGTGGGAAACATCTGAACTGGGATGGGACCCCGGGTGCTAATTCAGAAAGAGCACCCCCCGGCCCGCCCTTCAGAAAAGGAAAAGAAAACGTATGTTCCCTGACCCTTTTATTGGCGCTACAATTGAAAAAAATGTCTGGCGCTAAAGCAGATGATTGGATTTTTCCAGATCGCAGGAGTGAGTTCTTCCGCACCCAGAAATAAAAGGAAACAGAGCGGCAATCGGTCACCCCTCAGTGTGGCGGCCCCCAAAGTACTTCCGCGCGGCTCACTTCCAGATGCTTCCTAATCCTTCCATTCCACTTGGGCCTTGGGCCTTGTCATTGGGTGGCATTGAGTATTCTGTAGGGTCCTCTGCTTGGTTCCGCGTGGTCTATTCCTTTGTCTTGGTGTTCCTTGATGGCAGGGAGAATTTTCTAGTCCGCTCAAAGTTGGTTTTAGGCCTTTCACCATCATTCCTCCAAACTTAGATCCCTGCTCCTAACTCTGGGACTATTTTCCTTCGTTATCTATTTAAAACAACAAAGTAAGCCCAGCTGTTCAAATTGGAGCTTATCTGTTCCACTAAATCTACTCTGTCGCTGTAATCGATCTTGGTTCCTCTTTATAAAACCCACATTCTTAAGATAAGAAACCATTGGGGGGGGGGGGGGGGGGACCCTGACCATTGGGGAAGAGTATGGAAACACTTGGAAATGCAATGTAAGTAAATAAATGTTTTCAAAATTTTTGGTAATGTTTATTTTTGAGAGAGAGAGAGACAGACAGACAGACAGAGCACGAGAAGGGGAGGGACAGAGAGAGGGAGACACAGAATCCGAAGCAGGCTCCAGGCTCTGAGTTGTCAGCACAGAGCCCAAACCCAACACAGGGCTCTAACCCACAAACCTGAGCCGAAGTCAGACGCTCAACCGACTAAGCCACCCAGGTGCCCCGATGTTAAGTAAATATTTTATTTTCAGATCTCTCTTTGGAGGTGCAAAGCTGCTAAGCAGCTTTTATAACTGCTTACAAAAATAAAGTTTCCTCCAGACCCCCGACTAGTGTGGTTTAAAAAAAAAAAAAAAAATGAGAAAG
The DNA here is from genome assembly GCF_018350175.1 of Felis catus. Lineage (NCBI taxonomy): Eukaryota > Metazoa > Chordata > Mammalia > Carnivora > Felidae > Felis > Felis catus. The sequence goes on from NC_058384.1 coordinate 62,952,068, forward strand.
AAAGGAAAATACAGATGTGCAATGCACCCAGGTGTGTTTGGGCATTTAATTTTCCCTCCCAGGTCCCGGATCACCCACTTTGGGCTTTATGTCTTCTGAGAGCTCAGTCTCAGTTACCCTAGACTCTGATCCCCCTAACCGCCCCCCCTCCCCAGAACTTAATGTTGTCTTTTGAAGCACATGTAAAGGGAGTGGCACAAGATGTTCTTTAAACATCGCAAGCGTTTCAGCATAAGTAGCAAAATAAGGGTTGAGGACTTATCCGGGGACGGCGGCGTTAGTGGTTCCCAGTTAGCGTTTCCCAGTCGTCAGCAACTGCCTCATTCCCTTAAAAGGTCTTGAAATCTCCTCTATAAATCCCTTGACATCACCAGCTGGCCCCCCTCCACACCACTCTGAACATTTTCCCTGAAACAGTGCTGGAGGGGCCTCAGAAATTTCCAGGTCTCTGAGCAGCCGGTCTCTGTGCCATTCCCTGGCCCAAGGTGGCCTCTGTAATTTGAGCTTTACGTACGTGATAACACTTTAACTGCAGCCAAGCTTAATTCAGAACAAATGTTCCCCGACTTCTTACCTCTCTAGAAAAGCTGCCCGTCTAATCGTTGGGACACTGACGGGGTGGGGGAGAAGGTGGGTGTGGGATGGGATTGCCTGACGCAGACCTGGTTGTCCACACCGCGTGCCGGGCACACTGCTGGTGCCCGGTCATCTGCCTCCTGTGGCCCGTGTCCATCCGTGAGACAGACCCCATCACTGCCCACGGCGCTTCTAACACATGTTCCAGGAAGTCCTTACAAAGCCTAACGGGGGAACGGACTATTCTAACGAGTCCCATTTTCTGGTTAGTGGGAAGTTACCATGGATATAGGATTTTACCAAGGACAAAAAGACTCTGATACAAAGCACATTTCTGAACAGATATTTGTACACCTGTGTTCCTGGCAGTATTAGTCACCATAGCCCAAAGGCAGAGACAACCCCAGGGTCCATCAACAGATGAATGGGTGGGCAAAACGTGGTCGATACGTACAATGGATATTATTCGGCCTTAAAAGAAATGAAATTCGGACACGTGCTACGGTCAGCCAGTCATGAAAGGACAAATATGTGTGATTGCATTTACACAGTAGAGACAGGGAGTAGAATCGAGGTTACCAGGGGCTCAGGGGAGGGGTGCGGACGGGGACTCGTGGTCTAGTAGGTAGAGTTTCTGTTTGGGATGATGAAAAAGTTCTGGAGATGGCCAGTGGTGGTGCTGGTACACCAGTGGGAATGTGCTTAATGCCACTGAATCGTACATTTTATTTCATAGTGGTAGTAATCTCCACACTCAATGTGGGGCTCAAACTCATGACTCCGAGATCAAGAGTCGCACGCCCTTCTGACTGAGCCAGCCAGGCGCCCCTGAATTGTACCTCTTAAGAGGGTTTTTAGGGGTGCCTGGGTAGCTCAGTGGGTTGAGCAGCCGAGTTTAGCTCAGGTCATGATCTCACGGCTCCTGAGTTCGAGCCCCACCATCCGGGTCTGTGCTGACAGCTCAGAGCCTGGAGCCTGCTTGGGATTCTGTGTCTCCCACTCTTTCTGTTCCTTCCCCACTTGCACTCTGTCTCTCTCAAAAATAAATAAACACCAAACAAATTTAATGGTTTTTAAAAAGCGCGTTCCTGAAGACGTTGTTAACACTTCCTTAAGGTATTTGGGTTTCTTGTGGAACCGCAGGGTCACTCCTGCGAGTATCTGTCATTGTTCTACTGATGAGCAGAAAAGTTCTGGTTAATCACTTGTTCTAATGGAACACGTACTCTGTGCGGTTTCAGGTTCCTCTGGAGACAATTTTTATGGTTATTTTCTTGGGAGTTTTGACAGATTTTAGAGCTTGAAGGATTAGATGAAAATGATTTCCATCTGAACATCGAGGGCAGGGAAAAAAGGCTCTTACATTTCCTGGCTGTTGGAGATGGATGTTGTTTCATTCAGTATGCATTTACTGAGTGCCTACTGTGTGCCGTTGTGAGACACATCACTTATTCAACAGGCATTTTTTTTTAAGTTTATTTATTTTAAGAGAGAGAGAAAGCGGGGAGGGGCAGAGAGAGAGAGAGACAAAATCCCAAGCAGGTTCTGTGCTGTCAGCACCAAGCCCTACATGGGGCTCAAACTCATAAACCGTGAGATCACAACCTGAGCCGAGATCAAGTTTCGGATGCTTAACCAACTCAACCACCCAGGCGCCCCTCAACAGACATTGTTGGTCGCTAACTGTGGGTGCTGTGAACAGCTCTGATCAGCAGAAGGAAATAGATCAAATGATTCCTCTTCTGTGGCCCCTGGCTGGCTCAATCAGTAGAGCATGTGACTCTTGATCTCAGGGTCATGAGTTCAAGCCCCACATTTGGTGTGGAGCCTAATTAGGGGGCAAGAAAAAAAAGGTTTCCACTTCTCGAAGAACTCACTTTGACCTATCAAGGAGTTAACGGAGTAAGAGAAGTCACTTTGTATGGCAGCCAGGGGTGCGTCGTGGTGGAAGGTGGGAGGCGACGTAGGGAGAGCTCCGTGGGGGAGGCAATATTTCAGGCTGGCATTGGAGGACTGTAGTACGTCCATGGGCAAGAGCAGAAAAGGGCATTCCAGGCAGAGGAAATGGCCAGACTCTCGCTGTCACTGGGTATACTTGAGGCAGCAGTGCCCCTCCCCCATCCTCCTCTGCAGGTGATGCATTGTGGGGTTCCCCGAGACGCCTCTGTGGTCAGCGGGGGAACCCTGTTCAATCGTCCGCAGAGCTCTGCTCTCCCTTCCCAAATTAACTCGAGGGGCTTGGCCCTTTGAGAGGGGGATGAGCAGAACTTGGCAAGACCTGTGTGAGCTCAGACCTCCTTCCTCTGCTTCTGCATTATCGGGCCAGAAAATGATGGGGTCCCCACAAAGGGCATTTTCCTCCCGTTTAAGCCAATAAGAGGAAAAAGGGATAGAAAACGTGGTTGTGTATTTAAAGGTCACAATTACTTACAGAAAAGAAAGACAATGTCACGCTCTGGAGCAGAGAACGAAACCGAGCTTGTCCGTGGGCCTGTCTTACCCATTTGTGCGCACACACATCCACACACGTCCGTGATTTCAGGGACAAGAAGCAACCATACCGGGGCGCCCGGGGGGCTCAGACGGTTAAGCACGTGACTCTTGATTTTGGCTCAGGTCATGATCTCGAGGTTCGTGAGTTCGAGCCCTGCATCGAGCTCTGTGCTGACAGTGCGGAGCCTGATTGGGATTCTCTTTCTCCCTTTCTCTTTGCCCCTCCCGTGCTTGTTCTCTCTCTGTCTCTCTCTCAGTAAATAAATATTGAGAAAAAAAAGGATTCAGCACTCTGTTCTGTACTCACCGACACTGCACACTGCAACGTGAAAGGATAGAATCCTTCCACTTCACGAGACAAATCCCCCAGCAGCAATGACACGCTGACCTCCAAGAGTCACACTCTGGCAGTGTGTGTTTTCTTGACGTCTGCTCCTGCGGAGGGAAGCCAGGCACCCCAGGCCCAGGAGGGAAGGGAAGAGTACACAGAATGACCGCTGTGGCAGGCTGCTAGGTGCCCAGCGCTGACCTTATCTCATCTAATTCTCACACAACCCTGGGGAGTGGGGAGCACTGACTCTTGGAACTGAAGACTTCAAACTCAATGCCTGTCTGTTCCACACTCCACACGGCAGCCGGGTGTGGGAGAAGATGTAAGAAGAGGCACCAGAGGCAAACTTGTCCCAGTGTACAAGTTTGCCCAAAGTTGACCTGATGCAGGTGCATATGTGTATACAAGAACACACACACATACACACACACACGCAGAGTTGTGACAAAGGCTCAGGAGTACAGACCCATCTGTCATACAGAGGTTTTTTTGTTTTGTTTTGTTTTGTTTTAATATTTCTTTTTCTTCTTCTTCTTTTTTTTTTTTTTTTTAGAATAAGCTCATGTCCAACATGGGGCTCGAACTCACCACCCGAGAGATCAAGAGTCTTGTGCACTCCTGACGGAGCCAGCCAGGTGCCCCCGTGTGCCTGAGTTTCAATCCCAGCCCATTGTTCACGAGCTCTAACTTTGGTAAGATAATTCATTAGACACTCTGTGCCTTAGTTGACCCATCTTTGAAATGGACGCAGTCATGGCAGGTATGATGTTTGAGACATGCCTCAGAGTAACGTGGGATGAGAGAATTAGATGCGGATACAGATGAAACACGATGGGCCACGAGTCGATCATTGTTGAGGAGTTGGTAATTGTTCTGCATAAGGGCTCATTATATCTTCTGTCCACTTTTGTACATGTTTGGAACTTTCCATTAAAAAAAAGCTGTAAGCAGTGTAATTCGCAAGAGCCAAAAGGCAGAAACGACCCAAATGTGCATCAACAGATGAATGGATAAATAAAATGTGAATAAAATATTATCCGGTCCTAAAAAGGAAGGAAATTCTGACGCATGCCCCAACACGGATGAACCACGAGGAATTATGCTAAGTGAAACAAGTTGGTCACAAAAGGGCGAGTATTATGTGACTCTGCTTCTAAACGGTACCTGGAATAGGCAAATTTATAGAGACAGAAAGTCGAATAGAGAGTGTAGGGGCTGGGAGGAGAGGGTGATGGAGAATTACAGGGGTCTATTTGATGAAAGACTTCCGGAGTCCGGTAGCGGTGATGGTCGTCCAACCCTGTGAATGTACTTCATGCCATTGAGTTGTACGCTTTAAAATGGTTGAGGGGCGCCCAGATGGCTCAACCTGTTAAGCATCCGACTCTTGATTTCAGCTCAGGTCATCATGTCACAGTCGTGAGATCGAGCCCCGCAGGGACCCTGCTTGGGATTCTCTCTCCCACTCTCTCTCTCTGCCCCTCCCCCACTTGCGTGCAAACACACTCTCTCTCTCTCTCAAAAGAAATGGATAAACATTTAAAATAAATAAGGGGTGCCTGGGTGGCTCAGTCAGTTGAGCGTCCGACTTCGGCTCAGGTCATGAACTCACGGTTCGTGGGCTCAAGCCCCGCGTCGGGCTCTGTGCCGACAGCTCGGAGCCCGGAGTCTGCTTCAGAGTCTGTGTCTCCCTCTGTCTCTCTGCCCCTCCCCCGCTCATTCTCTCTCTGTCTCTCAAGGATAAATAAATGAGTATTAAAAAAAAAAATTAGACGATTGTTTTATTATGCCCTCCTCGCAGTTTGCCAAGCCCTTTTGTTTCTACTGCCTCATTGAATCCTCATGAGACCCCGTTGAGGAAGGGGCGTGTATCGCTCCCATGGTGCAGGTAAGGAAACTAAGGCAAAGGAGGTTATAGGGTTTCCTGGAGAGCACATACTCATGGAGCATGAGCATAATCACGGAGCCAGGTCTAGAGGGTGAGCCCTCCACGCCTTACCACACACCCCCTATACATTCCTTCTGTTTAGTCCTTGACTCCCATACTCCACTCCACGGTCAACCCATCTGCCTTTATGAGAGGGACTTTGTGGAAAGGGGCATATTTGCAAAGCCAAGACCAAAGACAAGGTCCTTGCCATCCTCATGGCTCCTCAGGAAGAGTGATGAACTCTTCTGTCTCTAAGCCATCTTCCCCCAGACTTCTGTCTTACTTGACTGAGCCACGTCCCGTGTGGCATCCCTAGAAAACAAGTAGTGAGGTGTCTGATGTTGCCCCAGCAGAGGGATCACGTGGTTCTCCAACATTCAGAACATCCTCTCTGTCGTCCGCATTTCCCACAGAGTGTCTTTAGGGGCCTCTGCCACACCCTGGACTCTACGTCTGACCTACGTTCAAGCACTGCTTGGGACAGCTAATTACACCCCATCGGCTGGCCGCCATGTTCTCTCTGCTCAGAAGCTAGGTTCTGCCACCCCAGAGGGCTCTGCCTCAATCAGAGTTGCCCCTTCTCTCCTCACAGCCAACACTCCCTGTCCATGTTCATTCTTTCTTCCATCCGTCGCTTCACTCATTCATTTATTCGGGAAAAATGCTACATACGTGCCTTATCACACAGAACTCGGGAGTGGAAATGAATTGTCAAGGAGAGCTCATTGGTACCTCAGAATACCATGGACACCGCTACCCACATTGCAACGGGGCTGGTGAGTGGTACTGACCCCCCGCCCTGGGCAGGCCTGGGTCATACTGTGCCTCTTACCTGTTCCTCCATACACAGCAAGGCAGCTGGGGATGGTTACAAAAAAGTTATTTAATCTTTGTCCAGATTCTGCTCCCAGCATTGGCCGGGATCCCAGATGAGGGACACCTTGTGAAATTTCCACCCCCAGTTTATCTCCCGAGCCTCATTTCCCTATGTTGTCATTCACAGTTCTGACGTCACCGCCATTCCCAGCCGCCTTGCCATTCTCGCTCCCAGTCAGGGAGGCCAGGACAGGGACGCATTCAAAGGTTTTAGGAAACAAGAATCTATACTATTCTATCATTTCCCATTTTCCCTTATTATTTAGAGCAATTTAAAACACTGAAGGAAGACACTTTTTGGGCTGGCTCCTTCTACCCCCATCCTTTAAAGACAGGAGGAAATTGGGGCGCCTGGGTGGCGCAGTCGGTTAAGCGTCCGACTTCAGCCAGGTCACGATCTCGCGGTCCGTGAGTTCGAGCCCCGCGTCAGGCTCTGGGCTGATGGCTCGGAGCCTGGAGCCTGCTTCCGATGCTGTGTCTCCCTCTCTCTCTGCCCCTCCCCCGTTCATGCTCTGTCTCTCTCTGTCCCCAAAATAAATAATAAAACGATGAAAAAAAAAAAAAGACAGGAGGAAACTGACGCCCAGAGAAGGTAAGTGACTTTTGAAAAGCCACACAGCTAGCTGATTGCATGGCTGGAGCTAGAACTCAGGCTTCTGGGTCCTTCCGTGACCCCAGTAATTTAGCTATTATCTACCTGCCATGCAGAACTCTGCAGGGCTATGCCTGTGGCAGGACTATCCCGGAGGCCAAACACTGACTGCTCACGGGTCACACGGCTGATGGCCCCCTGGCTCCCCAGAACCTGTCTGCTTTCTAAGGTCTCTGTACCGTAAAGCAGTCTCTGGTGCCCTCAAGGGGCAGAATCGAGTAGTGGAGAATTACTCACACGACAAGATCTGGAGGCCGTCTGAGAAATAAAACCCTCTGATTCACCTCCACCCAATTTTACAGAATGTGTTGGAATCACCTTTTCATTTCAAAGATCATGAAACATGTTTAAAACCATCAAAATATGTTTGAAACACAAACTGCCCCCAAACACCTTTAAAAGAATTGACCAGGGGCGCCTGGGTGGCTCAGGCAGGAGTCCAACTCTTGATTGTGGCTCAGACCATCATCTCATGGTTTGTGAGTTCGAGCCCCGCATCCGGCTCTGTGCTGGCAGTGAGGAGCCTGCTTGGGATTCTCTCTCTCTACCCACCTCTGTCTCCCTACCCTGCTGGTGCTCTGTCTCTATCTCTAAATAAATAAGTAAATACACGTTAAAAAAAAAAAAAGCCTAGACCTGATCCCTGTTTTTTTTATTTTTAATGTTTGTTTTTGACAAAAAGACAGAGCATGAGTGGGGAAGGGGCAGAAAGAGAGGGAGACACGGAATCCGAAGCAGGCTCCAGACTCTGTGCTAACAGTTCAGAGGGGCTCCAACTCGCAAACCCAGAGATCATGATCTGAGCTGCAGTCGGATACTTAACCACCTGAGCCACTCAGGCACCCCCAGATTCAGTGACTTTAAAATCTTGGTTTTCTTTTTAATGTTTATTTTTGAGAAAGAGAGACTTAGCATGAGTGGGGGGAAGAGCGGAGAGGGAGGAGACGCAGAATCCGAAGCAGGCTCCAGGCTCCAAACTGTCAGCACAGAGCCCGACGCAGGGCTCAAACTCACATACCTGGAGATCATGTCCTGAGCCAAAGTCGGAAGCTTAACCGACTGAGCCAGCCAGACGCTCTCGATGATATAGTTTACATTAAGGGACAATTCAGTGTTAATCGTTATATCCCAAACAGACTGCTTCTGTTTGGGATATAACAATTAATGCTTCCCTCCTCAATCAAAAAAATAGATACAAATATTGCCCAAGCCTAAAATCCTGCCCAAGCAGGCCCTTTGGGTGGACCTGGGAAAGAGGAGGAGGGGAAGGGTCAGTCCAAGGGCTGTATGGTGAGCTCTGTAGAATGAACCAACTAACTAGTGAGAAACGGGCCCCCTAGAAGTAAGAGGGATCCTACGGTATGCACCCACTCCCTTTCCCGGAGCTTTATACCAAACCCAGAGAACAAGAGAGGGGCCAGAAGAGATACCGAAGTCACTGAATCATCACTCTCCATGCCTATCTCTGGCTACGGACCTGTGGGTTCTAAAATTCTCGCTGAACGTGTGCAAGACTGATCCCAGAACTTAGGTGGGGACTGACCTGTAAGTACGGACTGAGTTAGCTCTAAGTATAAGGGGTTGAGAAGCAAGAGCTCGGTGGACATTACATGATCATCGCCAGAGAGTACAGTAAGAAGCAAGCACCCTGTGTGGTTGGAGGTGTTTAAACTAAGATTAAACTGTCCTTCAGGGGGCACCTGGGTGGCTCAGTTGGTTAAGCAGCTCACGGCATGATCTCATGGTTCTTGGGTTCAAGCCCTGCATCGGTCTCTGTGCTGACAGCTCAGAGCCTGAATCTTGCTTTGGATTCTGCGTCCCACCCCCCTCTTTCTGCCCCTCCCTTGCTTGCCCTCCGTTTCTCTCTCTCTCTCTCTCTCAAAAATAAATAAAAAATAAATAAATAAAATAAATAAATAAATAAATAAATAAATAAATAAATAAATAAATAAAAAACTGTCCTCCAGGCTGATGATCTAAACTTAGTGCATGTAAGTATCATCCTGGGAGTAGGGAGGAGAATGTGTCAACATGCAAAGTCCCAGGGCCCCAACTAGCAGGGTGATTTGGGGTAAGACCAGAAATCTGCATTTTTAATCAGCATGACTAAGTATTTCTCTGGTATGTGCTGGGGACTTAGCTGAAAACAACTGTCAGCTAAGAGGCTACAGTATGGTGGATTTGACAGAAATAAAAAAGATTTCCATCACCCTCCAAGAAAAATTAAAACCTTTTTTTAAGGAAAATATTCACGTCACTCGGTATACTCTTATCATAGAGCTTTCAAAAGTTGAATATGTATGTTTCATTTGTTGGCAATGCACATTTTAAATTTTAAAGCAGGGATCCAATTTTTATACGTTTGACTTTTTGTCTCAAGAAAGCTAAATGTTGGGGCGCCTGGGGGGCTCAGTCGGTTGAGTCTGACTGCAGCTCAGGTCACGATCTCACGGTTCGTGGGTTCGAGCCCCGCGTCGGGCTCTGTGCTGACGGCTCGGAGCCTGGAGCCTGCTTCGGATTCTGTGTCTCCCTCTCTTTCTGCCCCTCCCCCGCTCACACTCTGTCTCTCTGTCTCTCTGTCTCTCTGTCTCTCTCTCAAAAATAAACATTAAAACAATTACTTAAAAAAACAAAAAAGAGTAAGTGTTGAGTTGCTCATTTAGGTGCAGATGGGTGGAGTCCCTGGGGGTAAAGGTCTCCAGGGTGGCAGGGGAGTCACAGGTCCTTTAGGAAACAGGTGGTAGCATTTCAACACGGATCTTACAAAACACAAACAGTTGTACAAAAGTGTTTTGTTTCATTAAAACGTGCGTATGAATTCTGAAGAAAAACTTCTTCAAAGGCGGTAGTGATTCTAATTAAACTGGCCTATAGTTGATTTTTTATTTTCTTATAAACTTATTTTTAATGTTTATTTATTTATTTTTGAGAGAGGGAGACACAGAATCCGAAGCAGGCATCAGCTCTGAGCTGTCAGCACAGCCCGATTCGGGGCTCGAACCCACGAACCGTGAGATCATGACCTGAGCAGAAGTCGGAGGCTTAACCGACTGAGCCAGCCCTGTGCCCCCGGCCTATAATTGACTTTTTTAAACTACTGTTTTTATTTTATTTTATTTTATTTTATTTTATTTTATTTTATTTTATTTTATCTTATTTTATTTTATTCTATTTTATTTAATTTTAATTTTTAAGTGATCTCTATGCCCAACATGGGGCTCAAACTCACGACCCTGAGATCAAGAGTCGCATGCTCTACCAACTGAGTCAGCCAGGTGCCCCAAAACTATTGTTTTTAATTTGAAGTGTTTCTTTATTCAGAGAGAATAGCATGAAATATTTCAAATGTTAGTTTTTGTAGGAATAATATAAAATTCTAAATATAATAGGAAAAATAATAAAGGACTCTGAGTTGAAAGGGTCCTTTCTTTTAAAATTTTTTTTTTTAATGTTTTTATTTTATTTTTGGGACAGAGAGAGACAGAGCATGAGCAGGGGAGGGGCAGACAGAAAGGGAGACACAGAATCTGAAGCAGGCTCCAGGCTCCGTGCTGTCAGCACAGAGCCTGACGCGGGGCTCGAACTCACGGACCGCGAGATCATGACCTGAGCCAAAGTCGGACGCTTAACCGACTGAGCCACCCAGGCGCCCCAAGGGTCCTTTCTTTTAAATTTTTTAAAACAATGTTTATTTATTTATTTGGAGAGAGAGAGAGAGAAAGAGAGAGCAGGGGAGGGGCAGAGAGAGAGGGAGACAGAGAATCTGAAGCAGGCTCTGAGCAGTCAGTGCAAAGCCCAATGTGGGGCTCAAACCCCCGAACCGTGAGATCATGACCTGAGCCAAAGTCAGATGCTTAATCGACTGCCTGTGGCTTACGTTTTTCCGGACTTCAATGTCCCCATCTGTAACATGACAGGGTGACCGCCACTGTTTCTTTCAGCCCTAACATTCTGGGAGCATTGTCTTCTGACAATCTTTACTTTCCTCCTCGTATTTATTCATAATCTGAAGAAGAAAGATGAACTGATTTCTTCTTTGCAAATTGCCCCTCAATTTAGAATGAATGGATTAGAACATACATATGTACAAAGATTGTTTTTAGAGTCTGTACCTAAAATCAAAATGTCCTCATCTAAAATGCCTAAAATGTGAATAAATTAACTCCCAATAAACTCAGAATGGAAGAGCCGTCCCTGATATAATGCTTCAAGCAGACAATGGCAATCACCCACATCAACGATGCTCTTCCTGGAATAGGATGTGTTTCTGATGTAGACGTACGTGCTCCTCAATACAGATAAATAGGGCCATCAAACACATAGTTGTTATCACAGATGATCTCTGGAGATCATTCTTTGAGAACTAAAACTCAGGGTGGCTCAGTCGGTTAAGCATCCGACTCTCGATTTCGGTCCAGGTCGCGATCTTGCAGTTCCTGGGTTCAAGCCCCCAGTCCGGCTCTGTACTGACAGCACAGAGCCTGCTTAGGATTCTCCCCCACTCGCTCGCTGTCTTTTTCAAAGTAAACAAATAAATACTTAAAAAAAAAAGAACTAAAACTCAGCATCTCTTTGATGCTTAATGGGAGGCACCATCCTGACTGAACATGAACATTTCCATCAGTAAAATGGCTTCCTTTTATCTTTCTAAGTAATCTGTGCAAGAATATCTTACAAACCTTCCTTAAAAGATCACAAGGGTAATCGCCTAAATTTTAAAACTATGAATTCAAGGGGCGCCTGGGTGGCGCAGTCGGTTAAGCGTCCGACTTCAGCCACGTCACGATCTCGCGGTCCGTGAGTTCGAGCCCCGCATCGGGCTCTGGGCTGACAGCTCAGAGCCTGGAGCCTGTTTCCGATTCTGTGTCTCCTTCTCTCTCTGCCCCTCCCCCGTTCATGCTCTGTCTCTCTCTGTCCCAAAAATAAATAAATGTTGAAAAAAAAATTTATAAAAAAAAAAACAAAAAAACTATGAATTCAAGTAAATAACTTTTGTTCAGTGCTTCGCACTGTCAAAGCACACCGTATGAGCTCATTGAATGATTGAAATTGAGTAAAGCACCAGGCAGTCGACAAATTGGATCATTGGTACAGTTGAATCAGCCCTGGCGTCAGAGTCTTGACTGCCTCTTGGTAGCTGCATGATCGTAGAAATTTACATAACTTCTTTGAGCCTCAGTATTCTTATCTGTAAATGGGACTAGATCTGCCCGAACACTAAGCTTAATGGGGGAATTAAACAGATAATATAGAAAAGGAAATCTAAGAAAACTTCACCTTACTTTTTTCTTACGGTGAAAGTTTGATGTCTTTTTTCCCTGATGGGTTCTGATCACCAATTCCAACGTGTGGGGCTTTCTCCCCACACCAAACAATTCGCAGACACCAGTTTGTGTCCTATAATCCAAGTCAATTCTGACACTATCTATCTGGAGATAGTATTAGATTCTGCAGGTTAAGGCTTCGGTCCTGTAAGAATTCCCCCGCTCTACTTCACGTGCTAATTGCAAGCCCAGATTGTCACCTGTCCCTTCTGACCAAATGGCTATAAATCAGAGGCTCCCATCACCCCCTCTTTGGGTTCAATTAATTTGCTAGAATGGCTCACAGAACGGGTAGCAACATTTTACTTACCTAGACGGTTTTTTTATAAAAGGATATAACTTCAGAGCAGCCAGATGGAAGATGCATAGTGCGAGGTGTGGGAAAATGCATAGAGCATCTGCCCCTTTCCAGGTGTGGCCACTCCCCCCAAATCTCCATGTGTTCAACAACCAGGAAATCCTCTGAACCTGTCCTGTTGAGTTTTTACGGAGGCTTCATTACGTAGGCATGACTGATGAAGTCATTGGCCTTTGGCAACTGACTCAGCTTCTAGACCCTCCTCATCTCCGGTGGTCGGAGAGGTGAAACTGAGAGTTCTAACCCTCTAGTCACATGGTTGGTCCTTCTGGAAACCAGCCCTGCCCTTAGAATCATCTCACAAAAAAAAGACCTTTATTGCTCTCATTACTTAGAGAATTCCAAGGGTTTTAGGAACTCTGTACCAGAAACTGGGTGAAAACCAAATATATGTTTCTTATTACAAATCACAATGTCATACCCCAACACTGGCAACAAGTCCACTCCCAGGTCTATTCAATACCATACTGGAGGCCTTAGCAATAAGGCATGAAAAAGAAATAAAAGGTATATGGATTGGGAAGGAAGAAATAAAAATTCCTTATTTCTCAGACAATATGATCATCTATGTATAAAGTCCTGAAGAATCTATAAAAACTAAACTAGAGGTAGTAAATGGGTGTAGCAAGCCACAGGACACAAAGTGAATGTACAGGGAGAACATAGGAGGAAACGATGTTATTGGGCAGCTCAGAAATCAAAGCAGTAGCAGATAGTGTAGATAAAAAGGACCTAAGACCAGACAGTCATGGCATGTATCCCACTCTAGTTTCACGAGAATGTGTGCACCTGATTTTGCACATGGTACATTTTCATAGGCTTGTCTTGAAAGGAACAATTTAAGTTGTTTTTTTTTTAATTTTTTTTAACATTTATTTATTTTTGAGACAGAGAGAGACAGAGTGTGAACGGGGGGAGGGTCAGAGAGAGGGAAACACAGAATCTGAAACAGGCTCCAGGCTCTGAGCTGTCAGCACAGAGCCCGACACGGGGCTCGAACTCACGGACCATGAGATCATGACCTGAGCCGAAGTCTGCCACTTAACTGACTGAGCCACCCAGGCGCCCCAAGTTGGTTTTTTTTTTAATGTTTATTTATTTTGAGAGAGAAAGAGAGTGTGAGCAGGGGAGGGGCAGAGAAAGAGAGAGAAAGAGAGATAGAGTGGGGGGAGGGAAGGATGCCCCAGCAGGTTCTGCGCTGTCCGCACAGACCCCAGCGTGGGGCTTGACCTCACGAACCACGAGATCATGACCTGAACGGAAATCAAGAGTTGGCCTCCTAACCAAATGAGCTACCAGGCACCCCCAAATTTAAATTTTTTAAATGATCAAATATATTTGTGAGATGTTAGTCCTAATCATGCCTACTGTCTTACAGGGTGATGGGTTCCTTCTAGAAGTCCTGAAGCTCTTCTTGAAACATGAAAAGACAAAAGAGGGCTTTTTCTTGTGACAGTTACTAACATTCAGTATGAAATGAATATTGCTTATGATCACCACCTATCCGAGAAAAGAAATCAAGAATTTGTTATAATGCAGATGAACATAGGGGAAGAAGAGGAAAAATAAGATAAAAATGGAAAGGAAGGCAAACCATAAGAGACCCTTTTTTCTTTTTAATGTTTTTATTTATTTTTGAGACAGAGACAGAGCATGATCAGGGGAGGGGCAGAGAGAGAGGGAGACACAGAATCTGAAGCAGGCTCCATGCTCTGAGCTGTCAGCACAGAGCCCGACGGGGAGCTTGAACTCAGGAACTGTGAGATCATGACCCGAGCCGAAGTCGGACACTCAACCAACTGAGCCACCCATGCCCTCCCATAAGAGACTCTTAAATACAGAGAACAAACTGTGGGTTGCTGGAGGTGGGTATGATGGGGGTTAAATGGGTGGTGGGCATTAAGGAGGGCACTTTTCGGGATGAGCCCTGGGTGTCATATGATAAGAGATGAGTCACCTGGGTTCTACTCCTGAAGCCAAGACTACACTGTATGTTTTTTTTTTTTAATTTTTTATTTATTTTTGAGAGAGAGACAGAGTACTAACGGGATAGGGACAGAGAGAGAGGGAGACACAGAATCCGGAGCAGGCTCCGGGCTCTGAGCCATCAGCACAGAGCCTGATGCGGGGCTTGAACCGTGAGATCGTGACCGAAGCCGAAGTTGGACGCTTAACCGACTGAGCCACCCAAGTGTCCCTACACTGGACGTTAACTAACTTCAAGAAAAAAAAAGAATTTATTATAATGGGATTGACGTGACACTTTTAACGGATTTGTTAAATCTTCATGCAGTTCTCTAGTGGAAAAGACTTCCCTGTGGTTACAGCAGGAAGTAAATTTTTCTATTGCTATAATAGATTCTATATGAGAAATAAACCTTCTTATTACTCTTGCAAATAACTGGGAGTTTCTGGAACAGTCTTCGATATTTTGCCAAAAAGGATGCAAACACTCATTATATGAGAAGCCATATAAGTGATCTACGCCGTCTCTAACATCAGTAATTTTCTACAACAGAAGATTCAGTTACTGGAATTTGGCAACACCCACATACTTGCCAGAGCACGTCCTGTGTTTTAGGAATTCTGACCAAGATTTTCATGGCACTCGCTACTTTAACCCCTGTCCCATGCAAAAGCCTGAGTCATCAAAGATTTGAAATATAATTCATTATACTTTCTAATAGGTGGTTAACTAAGACAACTGTTAAAATAAGAATGTCTTCCCGCTTGTCACGTAAGGTTATCAGACATCTCACCAGCGGTGTGTATGCCAACTTGGGAAATACTCTTACAAGGGGGAGGAGCAATTAGAATTGGAGCCAACGTACCTAACTTCAAATCAGGGTTCTGATGCTTTGACCTTGAAACGCTATTTGACCTTGAAACGTTACTTAACATTTCTGAGCCTCTGTTTCACTTTCAGAAAGAAGATATGCAATAAAAAGTGTATTTGGGGGGCGCCTGGGTGGCTTGGTCGGTTAAGCGGCAGACTTCGGCTCAGGTCATGATCTCACAGTCCGTGGGTTCGAGCCCCGCGTCGGGCTCTGTGCTGACAGCTCAGAGCCTGGAGCCTGTTTCAGATTCTGTGTCTCCCTCTTTCTCTGACCCTCCCCCGTTCATGCTCTGTCTCTCTCTGTCTCAAAAATAAATAAACGTTAAAAAAAAATTTTTTTAAGAAGTGTATTTGGGGATCATCCAGAATGCCGTCGTAGATGACCAAATACCGCTACTTACTAGTAGTTCAAATAGAGAGAAACGCGGGAAGAATTGAGTCACAGGGCACAGGCATGCTGAACTCCAAATTGCTGCATTTTAGGTATCAACACTATAATTCAGGAGTTTTATTTCTCAAAAAATATGAATAATGCTTCATGCCAATGGAAGACTATATGATGTTGCAACATGAATTATCCTTGCAGAAGAAAAGGTTTGTCCTTAAACCATTAGGATAACTCAGGGGTGCCTGGCTGGCTCAGTTAGTAGAGCGTGCGTCTGTTGACCTTGGGGTCGTGAGTTTGAGCCCCATGTTAGGCATAGAGTACTTCAAAAAAAAAAACTATTAGAAGAATTTGCCGTGGTAACAGTCATGGGTCACATGGGACAAATAACAGTCATGGGCCAATTATCACTTGGACATTAGAACATATCACATCTTATCTTAACACATTAAAAATCAAGGACTGTCACTTAGGGGATCACTGGGTGGCAATGCAACCGTCAACAGAAATGTAAATATGAGCCCTGTTCTAGAATACTCTGACATCTGACTTCAAAAATACTTTCAAAATGAAAATATAAGATGAAAAAATTATGGAAAGATAGACATATCATCAGATTTTTCCTTATTGTGACATAGACAATCATAATGTCAGATTTACCCTCACCTGTTCTTATGTCTACACAACATGTAAGATATTTTGATATGTATATATGAGTATATGTGGTTGATAAGATCACGAGTAGAGGGAAGAGGTAGGCTAACAACATGACCAAGAAAAAGAAAACGTCCGTAGGAAATTACAATCAGATATCAGATTTCCAAGACAGTATCACTCACAAGTAGACAATCTTTGTCTTTGTTTTGGTAGGAGTTGCTGATTCACTCCTGGCCTTGAAAAGATAGTACATGATTGTATCCCACGAATGGGAACCCTCTTCCATCCATCCGTCTCTGACTAATACAAATCTAGGCTTATTCGCCTAAGCCTTGTGCAGACCCATTCTGTGAGTTTGCAGCGGGCACAGAAAATCTGCGTTCATTTTGGCTTCAACAAAAAGGACTCGTATTTTTTTCTCTGTCATAAGGTATTCAGATGTTGGGAAGTTCCACATAGGATTCACCAACCTCCAACTCCTCGTCTCTATAATCCTGGTAGCAAGATGGCCGCAACAGTTCTAAATGTGGTACTCAAACACGATATTCGGAGATAGGAAAAGCATTGTCTCTCCTGGTATGTCCTCCTTGGGAATGAGAATAACTTCTCCCAGAAAGAGTTTAGTCATTGGCCAGAACTGTGTCACCTGCTCACCCCTAAATAAGCAACCATTGATGGAAATGAGACTAACCTGTGTGGCTTCAACCAGTTAAGACCTAACCCTGAGCAGGGCATAGCGTTACCTTCTGATGAGTCACGTGGGTAAGAGAGAGAGCACGGTGAGAAAAAGGAAAGAAATGGGTACTAGATGGGCATCAATACATAAACAAATAAACCACGTCTTCCATTCACCAAAATGCCTGAACCGGACATAAAAAGAAGAGTTGGCCAGTTTAGCTCTATAAAGACTTAGCTGGATTGTTTTTCACACCTGACGAGGTTGTCTACTTTCTAATAATCAAGTAATATTATTATTTTCATAATTCCATTTCATCTCCACTTTGGGTTTATCAGCTGTACTGGACGTTTATCCAGTGTACTGTATGTTCACTGGAACACCTCTGGAATAAGGAATGTGGCCTTATTTGGAGAAAGGGTCTTTGCAGATACAGTTAAGATGAGGTCACACTGGATTAGAATGGACTGTAATCCCATGACTGGTATCCTGATAAGAAGAGAAAACAGAGACATACAGACATGGCACACCACATGAGGGAGACAGGGATTGAGTGTGGCATCTATAAACCAAGGATGCCAACGTTTGCCAGTAACCGCCAGAAGCTAGAGAGGGCCAAGAAAGGATTTTCCCCTAACGCTTTCAGTCACCTTGGCCCTGCTGACACCTTGATTTCAGACGTCTAGTCTTTACGACTGTGAGAGAATAAATTTTGGCTGTTTTAAGCTATTCAGTTGGTAATAGTTTGTTATAGTTGCCCCAGGAAACTGATACATTAGCTATATACCTCTTAAACTTATTTTTTATGGGGTTGCTTTAGAGTTTATAATATTAAAAAAATTTCAAGTTTGTTTGTTTGTTTGTTTATTTATTTATTTATTTATTTATTTTGAAAGAGAGAAAGGGAGAAAGAGAGAAAGAGAGAGAGCATTAGCTGGGGAGGGGCAGAGAGAGGGAGAGAGAGAGAATTCCAAGCAGGCTCAGCCCTGTCAGTGAAGAAGCCGGTGAGGGGCTCGGACTCACAAACTGTGAGATCATGACCTGAGCCGAAGTCAACATTCGGATACTCAACCGACTGAGCCACCCAGCTGCCTCGTCTTTTCTCAGCTTCTGATTCTCTACAGAGGTCTCGATTTTCCCTTCATCTCTGAAGAATATGTTTGCTAGATATAGAATTCTAGGTTGATGGGTTTTTAAAAAAAAATAATTTCAGCACTTGAAGAAGTTCATTCCATCGTCTCCTGCCTTGCACTGTTTCTGATAAGGAGTCAAGAAATTCTTGTGTTTTGCATTGCTATACACTGTGTGCCTTTATTTTTTTTCCTTCTGGTCGCTTCTAAGATTTTTGTCCTTACAATTGGTTTCCAGAAATGCAATTATTACATTCTTTCGTGTGGTTTTTGTGGGGGGCAGTGTGTGTGTGTGTGTGTGTTTATTTCACTTGGGATTCATTTAGCTCCGGTTTGTAGGTTTTATCAAAATGGAAGTTTTTCAGTTCTTGCATTTTGAAATATTTTTCTTCCCCACCCTATGACTCCAATCTCGCATATAGTAGACCCCCTGAAATTGTCCCACAGGTCACTTGGCTTCTAGTGTTTTTTTCCAGCTTTCCCCACTCTGAGGTTCAATTTAGATTGTTTCTATTGCTGTCTTCAAGTTTACAAATCTCTTTTCTATAGCCTCTAATATTCTAAGTCCACTCGGTGAATATATTTTCCAGCTCTAGAGAGACCATTTGATTCTTTTATGTCTTTCATTTTTCTTCTTATACTCATATTTTATATTAAGCCTTTTTTTAAGGTTTTATTTTTAAGTAATCTCTACATTCAACATGGGGCTTGAACTCACAATGCCAAGACCAAGAGTCTCATGCTTTACTGACTGAACCAGGCAGGCACCCCCTACATTAAACTTTTTTAAGGGTTGCTTTGTTTATTTTTTGTTGTATGGGATAATCTATATATTTTTCCCATTAAATCTTAAACATATTTTATTTATTTTCATTATTTAAAAAAATTTTTAGGGGTGCCTGGGTGGCTCAGTCAGTTGAGCGTCTGACTTTGGCTCAGGTCATGATCTCACAGCTCGTGAGTTCGAGCCCCGCATCGGGCTCTGTGCTGACAGCTCAGAGCCTGGAGCCTGTTTCCTATTCTGTGTCTCCCTCTCTCTCTGACCTTCCCCCATTCATGCTCTGTCTCTCTCTGTCTCAAAAATGAATAAACGTTAAAAAAATTACAAAAAAAATTTTTTTTAATGTTTATTTTTGAGAGAGTGAAAGTGAGAGTGGGGGAGGGGCAGAGAGAGGGAGACACAGAATCAGAAGCAGGCTCTAGGGCTCTGAGCTGTCAGCACAGAGCCTGATGCGGGGTCGAACACACAAACCACGAGATCATGACCTGAGCTGAAATTGGACACTTAACTGACTGAGCCACCAAGGCATCCCAATTTTCATTATTTTTTAAGTAATCTCCACACCCAATGTGGGGCTTGAACTTACAACCCTGAGATCAAGAGCTGCATGCTCTACTGACTGAGCCAGCCAGGTGCCCCTTGAACATATTTCAAATATATGTTTTAAAATTTTGTGTACTAATTCCATCTGGGTCTGTTTTTTTTAATATAATTTTTTATGTTTATTTATTTGTGAGAGACAGGGAGACCATGAGTGTTGGGCGGGTGGAGCAGTCAGAGAGAAGGAGACACAGAATCCAAAGCAGGCTCCAGGCTCTGAGCTGTCAGCACAGAGCCTGATACAGGGCTCAAACTCATGGACTGGCCCGTGAGCTCGTGACCTGAGTTGAAGTTGGACGCTTAACTGACTGAGCCCCCCAGAAACCCCACTCTGGGTCTGTTTCTATTGACTTATTTTTCTCTTAGGGATGGATCACATTTACTTCTTTGTGTGTTCAGTAGTATTTTTTTTTTTTCATTAGATGCTGGACATTGTTGATTATATTTTATGCTTTTTTAAAGATTAAAAAAAATTTAAGTCATCTCTACACCCAACGAAGGGCTCAAACTCAGAACCCCAGGACTCATGGCCTCCACCAACTGAGCCAGCTGGGTACCTTTTTGCCTTTTTTTTAAAAAGAAAGTTTAGAGTTTATCTATTTATTTTGAGAGAGTGTGGGGAGGGGCAGAGAGAGAGGAAAACAGATGATCCAAAGCAGGTTCTGTGCTGATGGGGCTCAAACCCATGAACTGTGAGATCATAACCTGAGCCAAGTCAGACTCTCAACCTGTGGAGTCACCCAGGCACCCCCAAAAATGAAAGCTTAATTTTGTGTTCAGATGTGGTTATTTTTAGACTACCTTGAATCTTTTAAGAATTTTTTTAAAGGCTTTCTTAGGGTAGACTTTGTACAGTCTTTCCTCGGTGGTATTGAGAAGTTTTTTTCCTCTGACGCCAACCAATTCTGACATCAACTGGGTGTCTTATAGTGCTATTCAATTCTGTCACTAACTACCTGGAGACAATGTCAGACTCCACAGGTTTCAGGGCTCAGTCCCACCAGAATGTCAGCAACAAGTATTGGGTCCCGAGGTTATCCACCCTTCTGTTCAACGTGGCTCCAAAGTCAGAGGTTCCCGCAACCCCTCCCCACCTTCAGGTTCCATAATTTGCTAGAATGACACAAAACTCAGGAAAGCACCTTACTCACTATTACTGGTTTATTACAAAGATACAACAACTCAGGAACACCCAAATGGTAGAGATATAGAGGGAAAGGTATGGGGGAGCAGTGTGGGGCCGATCACCCACCCTCCCAGCACATCGATATGTTCACCAACCCAGAAGCTCTTCAAACCCCATCGTTTGGGGGTCTTTATGGAAACTTCATTATGCAGATACAAATGATTAAATCAGTGGCCACTGGTGATTCACTCAATCTCCAGTCTATTTCCCATCCCAGGGGTTGGGCAGGGGGGCTAAGAATTCTAAGCTTCTTTTTTTTTTTTTTAAAGTTTACTTATTTACTTTGAGAAAGAGGGAGAGAGAGAATCCCCAGAAGGCTCTGCACCATCAGTGCAGATGCCTGACATGGGGCTGGAACCCACCAACCATGAGACCGTGACCTGAGCTGAGATCAAGAGTCGGATGCTTAACCGACTGAGCCACCCAGGTGCCCAAGAGTTCTAAGCTTCTAATCAAGCCTTGGTCTTCCTGGCAACCATCCCTCATACTGAGGCTGTCTAGGGGCCTGTCAATAGTCACCTCATCAGAACAAAGGACGCTCCTATTACCCTTGTAACTCAGGAAATTCCAAGGGTTTTAGGAGCTCTGGGCTAGGAACCCGGGGCAAAGACTAAGTATCTTTGTATGATACCAAAGGCATGCTGGTAATCCCATGTGAATTCCGAGATTTGCTCATCAAATATCTCTCTCCGGCCATTGCTCCTTCTCTCGGATTTTTACTCGCCTGGCCTTCACGGGGTTTTATCCACACGTACAGCTCAGCATCCAGGCAAGGCTTCACCTTCTGCAGGTTGCTGACTCGTTCTCTTTTTACCTCCCTCCTTCCTGGCACTCTGCTTCGTGCACCCGCACCACCTTCACCTGCCTGAACGCTCTCTCCTCACCTCAGTGAAATTGCCGTGGGCTTCTGGGGCTTCCCACCTCTGTACCACATTCTAGAAAGGGCCTCCAGGCCGGAAACTGTTCGTCGTAGCACTTACTGTGTTTGCTCCCTTTCTCTCCGGGACCACGGTTCTATGTGGTCTTACCGGCCACCGTCTACCACAGGTGTTTCTCACACTTTGTCCAGTTCTCTGGTTGTTGCCAACAGGAGTGCAAATCTGTCCGTTACCCCAGTGCAGCCAGAAGAGGGAGTCATCCTCCTGTCCCCACTTAAGCAAAGCGGATTCCTTTCCTATGGGGAGATACCACATTTCGGATTTCATATTTTCCTGTTACAGAAAAGGAGCTTACTTTAGCTCTGTCTTCCCAGAAACCATCAGCTTGCTACTCTTGCTTTAGTGGATGGATTGCCCTCACACTCTGGAATAAGTCTTGTAAAGCCAGCATTCTGGAAGGGGCACATTTCATCCGGGTTATCCAACCAATCTGAGGAACAGACAGAGACGGCTATACTCAGGTACCACTGGGACCAGCATTATCCGTAACGATACTGGGAGGACGTCTTTAGCTCAGGAGATTGTGAAAATAGCACGAGGACCGATTGAAAGTAACTGAATTCACATCGCAAACAAGAATAAAGGACTACGTGTTACAATTAGTCAAGCATAAAATAACAATCGCTCAACATTTGAGTTTTGTTTATATTAACTTCAAAATTTTCCTTACGAGGCAGGTGGAAAAATCTTTAGCCAAGTGTGCCTAAAAGGCTCGTGCCTGTTCTGGAACAATGTCGACTTCCCTTTTTCCGCAGCCTTGTCTGGCTTGGCCGATCCCCTTCTGAGCGTCCCATGCTGTTTCTGCCTCATGGAAGGGTGGGCTGGACGTCTATCCATCAGTGCCTTTCCTGCTAGAGGCACAACTGATGTTTAGCCTCTGTCTAAAATTGCTCATTTCTACTTTGAACGTCGGGGTCTTTCACAACCAAATCAGTAGTGATATTTTTCTCTCTTCCAATAATAATGTTCTTCGTGCTCCACTTCTGCAAAAATGCCCCCCCCCCCGCACCCCCACCACCAGTGGTTACTTATCATCGAGGCAATGGCTTGTCTTTTTTCACCGGTGTCTCGTATTAGTCTCCTATGGCTGCTGTAACAAATCACGACACATGTGGCCGCTTAGCACGACAGAAAAGTAGTCTCTCACAGTTCTGGAGACCGGATGGCCGAAATCGGCTCCCCTGGACCCACATCAAGGTGTGCAGAAGGCTGCATTCCCTCCAGAGGCTCTAACAAAGAATCTGTTCCTTGTCTCGTTCAACTTTCAGGGGATGCTGGCTTTCCTTGCCTTGGGGCTGCCTTGCTCCAATTTCCAAAGCCAGCAACTTTAAATCTCTCTCTGCCCCCTCATTACCTCTCTTTCTCCTCCGTGTGTAGCAACTCTTCCTCTGCCTCTCACCTATAAGGACATTTGAGATGGCGTTTAGGGCCCACCTGGAGAATCCAGGTAACCTCCTCATCTCAAGATCCTTGAAAATATCTCAAAGCCCCTCTTTCCAAATAAGGTAACATTTACAGGTTCCCCGGATTAAGATGTAAAGGGGGAGGGGCATTTTCAGTCTCCTGGGTAGGGAGTTCGTGTCTGTGTGTATTCCTTCAGTTACTGCTGAATTCTGTGAGCATAGTCGTCTGGTTGTGGCACTTTGAGGACAACATCTAAAGAAAGAAAACCCTAGAAAAATTGAACTGAGTAGGAATACGATGCCATGGGCCCCCGTGGACCGTCATTGAATGAAATACCCTTTCTGTCTGCAGCAACTAAAGATTTTTCTTTCGTCCGTTTTGGACTCACTCTAGCCAAGGTTACCCTGTCTCTGTAAGAAGTCTGGTGACCTATTTCAGAGAGTGTTCAGGGGACATTACTATCTCTAACTGTTAAACGATCTTCATTTATTCTAGAACTGCACAGTCTCCTAGCCTCAAGAGAACCTAGATCAGCAAGGCAATGCTCCCGGCCACGCTTAGTCACCTGAGAGTTTACATGGGGAGGAAAAACTAGAAAATGCAAAAAGAGGGGTGCCCAGGCGGCTCAGTTGGTTGAGCATCCAACTTTGGCTCAGGTCATAATCTCACGGTTCGTGAGTTTGAGCCCCACGTCGGGCTCTGTGCTGACAGCTCGGAGCCTGGAACCTGTTTCAGATTCTGGGTCTCCCTCTCTCTCTGCCCTTCTCCCACTCGCCTTCTGCCTGTCTCCGTCTCAAAAATAAACATTAAAAAAATTTTTTTTAAAAAGAATGCAAAAAGAGACATCCTGGGTCAAGAGAGATTGAAGGAGAAGAAAGAATAATAAAGAAGTGAAAATAAAGGAAAAAGTAGCCTCATCGCAAGGAAAAGAATCAACCAACAATTTAAGAAGCGTTTAATGAGCAATCATAATGCAGCAGAATGTGCTAGGCTCTGTTAAGGGAAAGAAAACAAGTATGACATCATCCTTGTCATCAGAGGACCTCCACTCTAGGAAGACAGAGATGAACTTATGAGTCCCAAAGAGGCAGTGACAAGAAGGGGCAAGGCACACAAACTCAACTAAGTCCAACTGACAGACCGTGGCAACAGAGGGGTCTCGGGAGAGGAGGGAGGAGAAAGCATCGCCAATGGCCCTGACGTGTTCAGCCCAGTACCGGGCTGCAGGCAGCGGAACAGGGGAGTGGGGGGAGGAAGAGCAGCCGGTGTGGGGATGGAGACGGGGAACCGCTGGGTTGGAAGCGCGACACTAGACAGCAGGTGTCACTCTGCTCCCAGTCTGAAAAATCAAGAAGCAGCCACTGAGCTCCCAAAGGATCATAAAAAGCTGTGACCTTTTATAGCCACCTCCTGGTCCGGACTGCTGTCCTGACTTTGTCTCCGGCAGGACTGGTATAGAAGCTTCAGAGACTCACACCGTGTTAGTGACATCCACGCTGCTGGTGGCTCCCGGGAGCTCTGGGCTCTGAAGTCCCCCTACTGAGGATTTTGATCTCGGGGAAGATAAGGCCTTAAACCAGGGGTCACAGGCTCATATGCCTTCAGGGGCCCGGGGTTACCTACCTCACGTGGAGGTGAGGTCTGTGCAAACCAGATTGGGTGCCGTCCCTGAAGACATTCAAATTCAGAAATCGACAACAATCACTGCGTTGGCCTAACTAAATACACCTTCGGCCAACCACCTTGCAACCTATGACTTCAGCCCTTCTCTAAGGGATATGTTGACAGATGCCTGACAGCAAAGTCTTGGATGCATAGGAGACGTGGGGGGGGAGGGGGGGCTGGGGGAGTAGATATGAGAGTATCCAGACCAAGTAAGTCTTCCGGATACACAGTTTGTTACTTTTCCCCCCTTCATTTTTCTTTTTCTTTTTCTTTTGTTAAATTTTTTTTTAAGTTTATTTATTTTTGAGAGAGACAGAGACAGAATGCGAGTGGGTTGGGACAGAGAGAGAGGGAGACGAATCTGAAACAGGCTCCAGGCTCTGAGCTGTCAGCACAGAGCCCGACGCGGTGCTCGAACTCACGGACTGCGAGATCACGACCTGAGCCGAAGTCGGACGCTCAACCAACTGAGCCACCCAGGCGCCCCTCTTTTCCCCCCTTCAAAGGGCTCCAAATGCCCAAGAGCTGGAGACACAGTACCAGGTGCTCAGGAAGAGGCCGTGGTCCTGCTCTGTCTTCATAGAACCAATGAACATCGGAATATATTTATCTGATTCAGCGGTCCCCAAACCTCAGGCATGTGTAAAAGTCCCCACCTTCGCGATTTTTGTCATATCACTTAGACGGACTTAACCCTTTTCTTTAAATAGATATTAAATTAATTCACGCTTTACATTTAGACTCTTCCTTTAGACGTTTCCTAAGAAAGCCTGGATGTAGTTGGGTGTTTCAGAGTACTGGCTTTGAATAAATAAGACCGAGTTCCAATCCAGACGCTGTGACCTTGCTCTAATCACTCCTACCTTCTGAGTGTCGGTTTGTCTCATCTATACGATGGAGAAAACTGCACCTGCTTTGAGAATCGGTAGCGATGTTCAAGCCAACTGTGTTTCAGAACACACAACGGGAGGATCAATAAATCAAGTTGCTTGGACTGAGGAATCCAGAATGTTTGGGCTGAAAGGCACCGCCCTGGGAATCACTCAGTCCAACCGATTCTCTCGGCAAAGAGGCAAAACTAGGCCCGTGACTTCCCAGAGAGGCCAAGGACTTCCCGAGTTCGCATCCACAGCGGGAGTGGCAGCGTTGTGACGGGGAGCGGGGTCTCCCGACGGGACATCTGCCGGCCCGCTTGGGGCTGCAGCCAGTTGTGTTCCCAGAGATGTGCCACTTTGCACGCCAGTGGCCAGAGAACCTGAAATACGGGCTTCTAGAAGAAGAGGTTGCATGTAGGTGAGACGCCCAAGTTGAGTTTTAAAAGTTAAATGTGGGAGGACACGTGCTGGGTGTGATTCGCAGCATGAGCTTGGAGGCAGACAGACCTGAGGTCAATGCTGGTGGACCCCTCGCTAGTTGTGCAGTCTTGTCCCTGGGCAGGTCAACCTCCCCGCTTCTGTTTCGTCCACCCAAGCGCAGGACGGTGGTGAGGATGACGTAAGATTTCTGCACCCGGCTTTACTTAGGGGCGCAGACCATCCTGAACCCCAGAGGACAGACGTTACACTGCCTGGCGCCCCCTGGAGTTTCGCAAAGGCAACAGGTCACGGGACGTGCGAGTCTAGGTCAAGAAGAATCGACCCTCAGACGCTGAAAATCTCCAGTGAAGGAAGGAAACCACACCCGTCACTGAGATAATGGTTCTGAGTGGCTCTTCCCTTGCAAGCAGAACGGGAGGGAAGCAGGGTGTCATCGATGGGGTGAAGGACGGCTGGGAACGATGGGTGGAAGAGGGGGACGGGGGAGCCCCAAGGTTAATCGGAACAAGCTTGAGTTGGGTTTTCAAATGGGAGAAAGTAATTTCTCAGAGGAAGGGGGAGAAAGTCGGGGGAGATGGAAACCCGTGGCGCTGCCTCTCCGTCCAAGCGTGTTGCTGCTATTTTAGGTGTCTTCTCCTTGGACGGGAGGGTTGGCTCTCAGAGCACGGAGCTGGCTTTCCTCCTGTCTGGAGTGAGGGGTCCCTTGGGTTTTCACTCGGGACTCCACATCAGGCCAGGGATGCCTCGCTCTGCTCACTGCCTAGCTCCAGGCTATGCCGCTGGTCCCCCCTGAGGACCCCCCGCCCCCGACCTGGGCCACCGCAGCCTCCAGATGTGCCTGGGCTGTCCGGCCAACAAAAGCAAGGGGCTGGCAGCCGCCTCCAGAGCCCAGTTGCTGAAGACACTTCAGGAATCGTTCAACTTTCAGAAAGTGACCTGGTTGAACTTTAGTCCCTGGAACAAAGCAAACCCCCAAAAGGGAAAACCTTCAGTTTGCCTAAACCATTATCCCCAGGTGGAAGGAACAGAGAATCAAAAATGATAGTTTCCTGGGGCGCCTGGGTGGCTCAGTCGGTTGAGCGTCCTACTTTGGCTCAGGTCATGATCTCATTGTTCAAGAGTTCGAGCCCCGCACGGGGCTCTTTGCTGACAGCTCGGAGCCTGGAGCCTGCTTCGGATTCTGCGTCTCCGTCTCTCTCTGACCCTCCCCTGCTCCCTCTCTCGCTCTCTCTCAAAAATAAATATTTGAAAAAAAATGACGGTTTCCTTTTTCAGGTAAAGAAATCGAGGCACAGAGTTCCTACTAAGGTCACATAGTAAATCAGAAACAGGCATAATAATATCCTAGCATTTAATGAATGATTCCTATGTTAGCAGCCACTCACCATTCAGCAAATATTTGTGCACATGGCAAGCCACGGGCTAGGCCTTTTTATGTATCTCTAAATGCTACAACAACCTAGTAATATTAGAAAAGTGAGGTTTAGGAGAGAAAACTCGCCCAGGATCACCCACCGGATAGGTAGCAGGATTAATATCAACCCAGGTCTGTGCTTCTGAAGCCCCTCCAAAGCTCAGGCTACAATCACTTCTCTTGCTCCCAAGTGAACCTTCACCTTCGTATCAGTGTCTGGGTTTCCTCTCGATGCTCAACACAAGACCTTTCTTAATCCACTTGCGATTTTTATATGTCTCATTATTTTTAGCATTGGAATTGGGGGGTGGGGTTCATTCCTCAAGGGGTAGAGAAAGCAACATTGCTGAGCACATAGTAAGCACAGAATGGTACTTGCATGATTCCCATGCTGGAATGAAGGGACCAAGGCTCACAGAGGGGAAGTGACTTGCCCACTTACTTACTTACTAGGTCACTAGTAAGTTTGGAAAGGCCAGATTCCCTAGCCCATCTGTCTGAGCCCGGAGCCCGGGCTCCCCACGGCCCCTGGCTGCCTGATGAGGCTAGGGTTGAAAGCTGTTCAAGTGTCCCAGTGAAGGAAAGGGAGCATCCTGAAGAGAACGTGTGTGGATTAAATATTTTCGGGGGCTATTCTGCCAAGTGAAGTGTCTATAACGAGCTGAGAGCTATTGGCTGTGGTTGAACCTAGTGAGAAGTCACATCTGGACAAGTTTCACGCCGAGCTGGAAAAGATATCTCCTGGAGATGTGGACACACAGAAGAGTTGCCTTTGACATTCCTAGATACTAATTTGGATTCTCTCTCTTTTTTTATGCAGGATGATTTGGATTGTCTCTTATAGAGAGATATTTCTGCTTTCCTGTAAGATGATTACTTTATGTTAAGTAAGTGCGTCTTTGGAGGTCGAGGGGACACGCAGAGAGAGCCAGCCAGCCACGGGCAAGAGTGCAATGGATCCCCTTTGACTTGTCTGGTCCTTCCTGGGGCCTGCGCCTCTCCCCACTTTCTTTCTACAAAGTTACCTGACCCCCTCGGCACCCACCTTATGTGATTCATTCAGGAAATGTACCTGACCATGTGAGATAGGACTCCCTTCTTTGGGCATTTGGAATTGGCCCCAAAAAGGAGAAAGCCTTACTCTTCTCTTCACGTAACTGTGGCCTGAACATCTTCTGTCTCTTGTATGGACCCTACTGACCTTAGAGACCTCGGGTTCTGTGAGACACTCCTGTATCTTTTTTTTTTTTTAATTTTTTTTTTAACGTTTATTTATTTTTGAGACAGAGAGAGACACAGCAGGAACGGGGGAGGGGCAGAGAGAGAGGGAGACACAGAATCGGAAGCAGGCTCCAGGCCCCGAGCCGTCAGCCCAGAGCCCGACGCGGGGCTCGAACTCGCGGACTGCGAGATTGTGACCCGAGCTGAAGTCGGACACTCAACCGACTGAGCCACCCAGGCGCCCCCACTCCTGTATCTTTATAATAAGTCTCCTTCTTTGCTTTGTTGCTGACCACTAAGGATTCTTACTAATATCCCCAGCCTTCTGTCAACCCTCCCCTGCCGTGCACATGCTCTCTTTCTATTCCAGAGACAGTTTTTCTGTCTCCCTCTCTCCCCATAGCCTTTGACTTCAATTCCAAACTCCCGGCATAGTGTAAAGGCCTCGTGTGATCTGGCCCCTGTTCTCACCTGTTTCCCCTTCTCTTCCTTCCCTGTAACCCCCGTGCCTGCGTTTCCCAACCTGGAACGTTCCTCTTCCATCTCTGTGGAACAAGCTTCTATTCATTCCTAATGATAAGCAACAAACGTGAGTCCTTTAGACCTCATGTCAAAGTCCAAGACCTCTGGGATTGTCCCATAATGAGTCTTTTTTTTTTTCCGAAGATTTAAAAAAAATTTTTATTTATTTTGAGAGAGAGAGAAAGAGCACGTGCAAACAGTGGGGGAGGAGGGAGGGCAGAGAGAGAGGATCCCAAGCAGGCTCCGCATTGTCGGCGCACAGCCTGATGTGGGGCTTGAACTCAGGAACCGAGAGATCAAGACCTGAGCTGAAATTAAGTGTGGGAGGCTTCACCGACTGAGCCGCCCAGGCCTCCCCCCGTAATGAGTCTTTTTAACTTCCCAGTGTCTTCCCTCTGTTACGTCCCTAGCAAAACCTGTTACCAATTATTTATTTCCTGGTATAGGTTTAAGGCAATGAGTTACTTCTACCAGGAGTATTTGCCTGTAAAGGCTCCCCACTGAGGCAGAATTATTAAAGCCACATTAGGCATGTGTGAGAAGGCAGGGGAGCCACACAGCCTGACGCACATTATCGGCATCAGAACTGCTCTGTTTGTGATCACGGAAGATGGGGCACCGGGAGAAGAGGGAGGGAGAGGCTGGGGTGGGGGTGAGAGAGGGCAGGGATATGATGGTGGGCAGGACGGAGCAGGCTGTCTGCAGTGTTCCTGACCTGGCCTGGTTGGGGGCTGTGCCTGCCTGATTCTTGGGGGACAGGGGTCCATTCACATGGACTGTGGTGTGACTGGTCTCTCCCGGAGCTGTGCCACAGAGCAGAGCTGGGAAATCCCATGGGAGGGCAGAGGGCCTCTGTCCACCTGGCCCTCCCTAGGTCACCACAAGGCAAGGGCGCTCCTCTCTGAGTCAGAGCACTGACCCATCCAGCACAGGACTCAGGCTCAGGCAGGGCCACCCTGGGAGGCCAGGTGGTCTGCAAACAGAAAACTGTGTTTGCCCTCTTGCCTCTCCCTCTGCGCTCTGCTCTCCGCCGCCCGGATCAACCCATCTGGTCTGCCCAGCTGACCACGGCACCCTCCTCCCGGGCCCAAACCCTTTCACGGCTCCTCCCTGCCTACCAGACATGCTCCCATCCCTCTCACGGGGAAGAAAACCGTTTTTGCTTTGCTAAAATACCTCGAGGGGAGTGAAAGCTCTTTTGTGTGCTTCCCCAGAGTTACGCATCTATAAGCTTTAGCATAGGAGCTCCTGAAAGCAGGGGTCTGGCCGTCTTCATCTGCGTGTTCAGCAGGCCACAGAGCACCTGGCTCCTAACGTATGTTCAAAAAGTGAGCTAAACTGAATTAAAGAAGAGAGAAAACGTGGAAGATCAAAGACGAACTAAGAAGCCGAGAAAGCAGCAACGCGAGGTGAACGGGGGTCGGGGGGGGGGGGTGGTGGAGAACTCTTTTTCAGCCAAGCATTCCATCACCCCTTTCCAGCTTTTTATAGCAGTTCCCTGGCAGGGCTCCCACGCTGCAGCAAGCCAGGAGAGGGGGGCGGCAGAATGATGTTGCTCGTGGGATTTTGTCCCGTTCTTTGATTCTGCTGCTGTGGGGCAGGTGCATATGCTAAATTACCCACTTAGGTGGCAGGTCATTTATAGCCGCCCCAGCCCCACCTGGCAAACGGAGCCTTGGTTTTCTACAGGCAGACATTTCAGAGCGAGGCCAAGAGGCTCCCAGATGAACTGGAAAACAGATACTCTTGCCAGCAGTGGACTTGGCTGGGGAGGCCTGGTGGATGCAGCCGCTGACCAGGGATTCCTGGGACCCGGCAACCTGCCGGATGAGGGTCCTGGGTCCCAGGTGGCTGAAGTGGCACGTTCGGGCCTTTCTAAGACCCTCTGAACATTTCCATCTCTGAGCCTGCTTTCTCATTTATAAAAGGGGATGACACTACCTACCCCAGGAGTATTTTGAATACCAAATAATGTCTGCACATGGGAAGCACTCTGGGCAGAGTAGCTACAATACATCTCATTGCCTTTTTTTTTTTAAGTTTATGTATTTATTTAAAAATTTTTTGATGTTTATTTATTTTTGAGAGAGAGACAGACAGAGTGCAAGCAGGGGAGGGGCCGAGAGAGCGAGGCACAGAATCTGAAGCAGGCTCCGGGTTCGGAGTTGTCAGCACAGAGCCCGAGGCGGGGCTCGAACTCACGAACTGTGAGATCATGATCTGAGCCAAAGTCGGACACTTAAGCGACTGAGTCACCCCGGTGCCCCTAAAGGTTTTTTTAAGTTTATTTATTTATTTTTGAGAGGGACAGAGACAGCACAACTGGGGGAGGGACGGAGAGAGAGAATCCCAAGCAGGCTCCTCACTGCTAGCACAGAGCCCGATGGGGGGCTTAAACCTACGAAGGAGCCATGAGATCATGACCAGAGCCGAAACCAAGAGTCGGACGCTTAACCAACTGAGCCACCCAGGCGCCCCTAAAGCTTATTTATTTATTTTTGAGGGGGGAGGGGGGGGCATAGAGAGAGGGAGAGAATCCCAAGCAGGTTCCGTGCTTACCAGCACAGAGCCCGATGTGGGGCTCCATCCCACAAACCGCAAGGTCATGACCTGAGCCGAAATCAGGAGCTGACACTTAACCAACTGCACCACGCAGGTGTCCCCACCTCATTATCTTAATGCCTCAATGTTTCCACCTGTCAAACAGGGAGCGTAATACCTATTTGACGCTCATCTGCTAAGGATCGAGTGAAGTCGAATCTGTAGGTGTTTAGCAAAGGATCCTAAGGAATTTCCAGTACATCGGCTTGGATGTTCAAAAGCCAAAGCAAGCTCACTTCAGGATCTTCAAATCAGGCTATCAGACCGGCAGGTGGAAGGAACACCATGGGCAGTGTCTTGATTTCTGAAAGGCAGGTGCTAAAAGTCTCTCGAGAAACGCTTGTAGATGTGAGGAAGCCCTGGGGGCTAGGCACCAGCACCTCCGACTACCCAAGCAATCACACACCAAAGGACGTAATAGCAATAAGGAAATACTTTTTCTATGGGTATAGGGCTCTAGAATCTAGCTGTATTCGAATGACTATGACTTAATAAATTAATGATTTGAATTAAGACAGAAATCGTGCTTATTTAATCCGGAAAACTTAGACAAGATTTCAACAGGGTGAAAAGATGGGCCAAAAGCATCATGATAATCAGTGGGAAAAAATGTAAACGTCTGTACTTGGATTAAAATTAAAAAAAAAGAACACAGCTGGAAAGTACAGGATGGAGGAAACCAGTATAAACTTCATGTTAAAAACAAAAAGAAAAGGGAAAAAAAAACTATATTAAAAAAATAAATTAATGTGAATCATTGGTGCAATGTAATGCCAAAAAGGCAAAGTCAATCTTGGGTTACAGTAATAAACTAACAGTGCTTGGAAAAAGAGAAAAAATGGTTTCAATATGCTGTAACATCTACTCAAACCTCTCTAGAGAAAAAAAAAACTGGAATAATAGGGGGTCCAAAAGACCATGTGGTCTGAGAAACAGGTGAATAAAATGGATATATAAGGTGACTTAGTTATCTGGTTAGTTAGCTTGAGAAAGAAGGAGATCCAGAAGGTACTTAGCTTCTATATTTAAGTGAAAGAAAAACTCTCTCGTGGGAAAGGTCTTAGATGTGTTCTGTGTATGACCATGGGACTGAACTTCATTTTAATTAAAAATTAAAAATACTTTTTGTTTTTTAGAGCTGGTGGGGTGGGGAAGAGAAGGAGAGAGGGAGAGGAGGAGAAGGGGAGAGGGGCAGAGGGAGAGAGAGAATCTCAAGCAGGTTCCTCACTCAGCACACAGCCTGACCTGGGATTTAACCCCTTGACCTTGGGATCATGACCTGGGCAGAAATCAAGAGTCAGATGTTCAACCGGCCAAGCCACCCAGACAGCTTGAGCTTTATTTGATTTTTGAGTAGGCTCCATACCCAGCATGGGGCCCCACATGGGGCCCAATGCGTGGCTTGAACTCATGACCCCAAGATCAAGACCTGAGCTGAGATCAAGAGGTGGACACTTAACCGACTGAGCCACCCGGGTGCCCCAGGACTGAACTGAAAAAGAAACTTTCAAAGGAGATCTATTTCAGTTCAATAGGAGAAAGGCCTCATGGTCGTGAGATGGCTGCCACAGCTCCAGCCATCATGACTACAATCTAACACAAGAAACGGGGGCACCAGAAAGCTCCTCTCTCTAATTTGTTTCTTTTATCAGGAGGCCACATATCTTTTCTAGTCTCTGTAGGTTTATTTTATTCTATTGACCAGAAGTGAATCACGTGGCTGCCCCTAGCTGCAAGAAAGATTGGGGAATTGAGTATCTGGCCAAAGACAATGGCAGAGGGGTAGCGAGGACTGGCCTCCACCACGTGTGATTAAGTACAAAGGCCAATACCCTAAGAATAATAGTTGGGAAAACAGAAAGAGCGTGGGTCCTTGATGACATCATTGAGCTGCTGAACTAAATTTAAAATGGCCAACTTCCAGTCTTCTTAGAATGACAGAAAAATAAATGCATATGTGATTAAGCCACCGTTGATTTTCTGTGACTTGCGGTCAAATGCACGCTAATAGATACAAAGGCAGTCTTTGTGAAAGTAACTGGGATGTGTCCACCCGGACTGTTTGTAGACCCCATTCATCCAACCAGTTTTGCGAAGTGTCTACTTTGTTCCGGGCACTTGGCTAACCTCTGGGGCTGTAATGGTGAACAAACCCGGACAGAAGCCCTGCCCTCATGGAGGTTACATTCCAGTGGAGAAGACAGGCGTGACTGAAGCAATCCACGAAGGAGTAGAAAAATGTAATTCCCACAATGCTGCGGGGCAAAGGTACAGGTGCTACGAGAATACAGTGTAGGAATGGCCCTGGTGGTGGAGTCAGGAAGGTCTCCCTGAGAAGCGAGCAGTCTGAGATCTGAATATCCGCTTCAGGCTTGTGTCTCTGCCCACAATGCCCTCTCTTTCTTGCCTATGTCTTGTTGGCTTATCTTCTCCCTTGAAGCCTTTCCATACACCCAGACACCTCCAGCGTCACTCTTCCACGAAGCCCTGACCTTTCAATGACACGTGGCCCATACCTCCTTGAACGCCCTTGGCCAATGCTCTCACCCTGCCTTACAACTCGAGCCCTTATTCTGCTTACCCCGTCACTTCCACCCCACCCCTTCTGGAAAACACGGACATTCTTATCTTCCCATTAAAGATCTAGCAACCTAGTTTGTTGTCTTGCGCTTAGCCAACATTCAACGCTTATTCGAACTGAATTTGAAAACTATATTTTATGGATGTTTACTACCGTCTAGTTTCAGAAAACATTTGCTAGCTCACACAGAGTACTTTGCATGTGTATGTGTGTGTTTGTGCGAGAGAGAGGTTTCCACAGGCCCAGACACCCAGAACCTTGGACTTTTGTCCACAAACTGAGATTACAAAAAACAAAAACAAAAACAAAAAAAACCCCTATTTAAACATTAATAAAGACAATCATTATATGTCTGTCAACTATCATCACTTACATGAGCTGAAACTCCTTAGTTTATGACTTTGACTATTGCAACTTATTCCTCAGCGTGAGAGGCAAGGTGTTTGTAATTCCCCAGACGCGTACTGACACCTTTCACATCTTTGAAGGGGTCTGGTTCTGTTCAATATTTTCAGGATGACAGTTGTCCCGGAAGGCACTGTGCCTTTCCTTGAATTCACACAGTATTAATCTTTACAGTAGGTTCCAAAAGGGACACTAAATTTTTTAAATGTTTATTTTTGAGGGGGGGGGATGAGCGGGGGATGGGGGGGGGCAGAGAGAGGAGGACAGAGGATCCAAAGTGTTGGTGGAGGGGGGAACAGAGGATCCAAAACCGGCTCTGCGCTGCCAGCAGCAAGCCCTGAGGGGCGCCATGCGGGGCTCGAACTCACGGTGAGATCATGGCCTGAGCCGAAGTCCCCCGCTCAACCGACTGGGCCACCCAAGCACCCCCCAAAGGGACACTAATTAAGGGACACTGTAACATAATCGCACGCTGTTGAAAGTGGACGCCCTCTTGGGGATCACGTAGCGACAGAC
The DNA here is from genome assembly GCF_018350175.1 of Felis catus. Taxonomy (NCBI): domain Eukaryota; kingdom Metazoa; phylum Chordata; class Mammalia; order Carnivora; family Felidae; genus Felis; species Felis catus. The sequence continues at coordinate 62,987,442 of NC_058384.1, forward strand.
TCTGACACCTGTCCCAAAGCAGGAAGCTAGCTAAGAGCTGTTCCCTTGGACAATCATCGGCTTCTCGGGCAGCCGCTTCCCCCACGGGGACCCGCAGAGCGTCCGCGATTGACAGTCGCGGTCTTCGTATTCGATAGTCGCACAAACCAGGACCCACTCCGGCAGGGAGTTCAACGGCCATCCTCTGGGTGGAGGTATTGCCAGGGTGTGACGCGGAGCCGGGCAGGCAGGCTACCAGTGGCGCTAAGTTCAAAGCTGCCGGAGCTCGCGCTGCGAGCCGAGTCCGGGAAGAGAGACGCCGAGAGCAAGGCTCCTTCTCCCCGGGGGGCGATAAAAGGAGCGCGCGGAGGACAGGGGCTCGGGCTCGCAGCGAGCGCCCGCTGCCTGCCTACCTCCCGCTCGGGGTGGGGGTGGGGGGGCGCGGCCGCGGGCCGGAACCGCACGGGGGACCCCAGATTTCACCGGGGCGGGGGTGCGGGGAGCGTGATGGGGGGGCGCGCGCGCGCGCGCGGCGGCCACGGGGGCGCGGAGCGGGGCCGGGAGGGGCGGGCCGCGCGCACAATGGAGGCCCCGCCCCCGCCCTCTCCCCCTCCCTCCCTCCGCGCCGCCCCGCCCCCCGGCGCCCCGCGCGCCCGGCGCCCCGCCTGCCACCTGAGCCCCCGGGCGGACGCCGCGCTCGCTCCCGGCGCCGCCGCCCCCCGCCCCCTCTCCCCCGCCCCCCTCGCCCCGCGCCGCCCCGCGCCGCCCCGCGCCCCCGCCCCGCGCCCAGTTCTCGGCCGGGGCCGCACAGTCGCGGCCGCTCGCGCCGGGGAGGACATGCGCCGGGGCTCGGGGGCGCACCCTCCCGCCGCGCTCAGCCGCGCCCAGCGTCAGCAGGCGCTCTGAGCGGCCACTCCCGGGCCGCGGCCGCGCCGCCCTCCGCCTCAGTGCCAGCCCGCAGCCCGAGCCCGCCGCTCTCCCACGGGCGCAGCCCCTCTGCCCGCGTCCCTCATGGCCAAGCCCCTGCTGCTGGTCGTCTGCGGCGCTCTGGTGGTGGCCCGGGCCCAGTGGGGGGCCACCGTGACCCCCGCCGGCACGAGCGAGCCGCCGGACGCGCCGACGGTGGCGCCCACGGAGGACGAGACCCTGCAGAACGAGGCGGACAACCAGGAGAACGTTTTGTCGCAGGTAGGCGGCGGGCCCTGGCCACCCCCGGGCCGGGGCGCTGGGTGGAGGGGGGACCGGAGGTGGCCGTCGTCGCTGGCGTGCGGCCGGCCGCTGCGCCCCGTTCCCGGAGGGAGGGGCGTGCGCGGTGCCCTCCTCGCTGCGTTTCTCCGGGGACGGGACGGGTACTTCAAGGTTACCGAATCGGGAGAAAGGAGAGAAGGAAGGGAAGACTCCGCGCAGCTCCCTGGAAAGAGGGAGGTAAACGGACAATAATAATCCAGACCTAGTTTCTAGCTCAAGGGTTGCGAAAGTGTGGTCGTGTCTTGCCTGTGTGGCTGTTCGTGGGAATTGGAATGTGACAACAGGCGGGCACGATGGACTGGGGCGGGCGGACGGCTGCCCCAGGGGGAGACACTTGACGGGCCGGAGTGAGACACCCACCAGGGAGAAGCGGGGTCGAGACCCAGCAGCAGCTGCAGGTGTGACGCGTGGCAGGTGGCCCCGCGCAGAGGGGCGGCGTGTGTTGGTGAAGGCAGGGTGGAAATGCAGACCCACTCACCTCTGGCGCGTGGTCAGTGGGGGGTGAGTGACAGCTGATAGGGACCGGCTTGGTCAAGTGCCCCTTTACAAAGCACTTGGCTCGCTTTATCTGACTTGATGGTCACACACACCCTGGTTCCCCGCCTGTAGCTCCAGGTGGGTAGAGCCAGGTCTTCTGACAATCTGCAGCCCAGGTGACTGGAAGGGACAGTTCTCTGGAGTGTTCTGTTCAGCATGATGACGTGTGGTGGGAGTTGCCGTCATCCTCAAGATGAGGGATGGCTGCATCTGGAGAAGCCTTTGCTCTGGGTCCTGTCTCCTTCCCGGGGGAAGAACAATCAGTTCCCCTTCCTCGGGAAGTTAGGCTGCTATCTACCCCTAGAGCCACCCATAACCTCTCATCGTCCCCTAAACCGAAAGGACATGAAAGCCCTTCATGTTGGGGCTCTGGAGGACCATCCACAAGTGTTCTTGAAACCGGAGTCTGAAAGGAAGGAATCCACCCGGGGCCTCGGCGCGGGCTCCGGCAGGAATCTAGGCAGAGTCTCAGAGAGCAGACAGCCACGATTTACTGTCAGCCCCTGAGGACCGGCCGCTTCAGTCACCCTGCACTGCTACCCCTTAGCCCGCTGCGCCATTCTGTATTTGACAACAGCTCTAAAGCAAATATTAGTGTTAGAAGAAACCCAGCCTTTGCAAGAAAAACATTACAAGCTTTCTCCCCCCGCCCCCAGACAGCATCCCAAGAACATTTCCACTCCAGCTAGGTCTGTGCCTGCCTGCCGAGGTCATTAGGCAAGTGAAGGGAACCCTTCCCGGTGCCTAGAAAGGCTTTGGGGGCCCCCGTGGCTTTGGGGATGCGGGGTCTGTGCAGAGGAGGAAGGAGGCTTCCCCCCCCCCCCCCCCACCGAGCAAGTGCCCAGAATGGTGGCTCCAGAAAGCCTGCTGCTGCTGCTGCTGCTGTGTGATTTCCAGCCTGGGGAGGCTGGCAGGGGCCAGGGCTCAGAAGGAAATGTTTAGCATCGTAGAAGCAGCAACCACTGCCAGTTTGCTCTCCTGGCTTTGGCCTAGGGTTTGGGTTCAGAAGCTGATCAAGGAGCCAAATGAATCCCTAGGCTGCGTAAACCTTACTCAGCCTCTCTTTTTCCAAACTGAAGCCGTCTTTCGAGGGCCAGATCAAATACCACTTCCTCCAGGAAGTCTCCTCTGATGCTTGGCCGGAGCTTCTCTCGCCAGGTTGAGCGCCCCCTCCCCCCAACTGCCCTGCATCATCACGTCAGGGCACTTACCACCCTTTACCTGGCATGGCTGTGATCTGTGTGCCTCCTGCACGGAGAGCTCCCTCGCGGGTGGGCTCTCTGGCCCATCTGTTTACCTGGCACAGCCCCGAATGGGCATTCGGTATGTGGTCACTGAGTGAACAAGGATCAAAGCAAGCAGCCTTCAGATTGGAATATCAGCTTTCCAATCCTCCCTTTAGCCCCTTCTCCTTTTTCTTTTTTAATCTAAATCTGGATGTCCGCTAAGGCAAGGGCCGTTGGAAGAATGATGGGGCTCATTTGTTTTTTTCCTTGAAATGATGAAAGGCTAAGGCCCCCTGAGAAGCACACAGCTTTCCAAGACAAATGAAGAGAGCTGAACTCCTCGTGCCTTCAAGGAAATTTCAGAGTCAGCAAATTGTGTTCTGATGACCTCTTCTCGCCACAGTTCAGAGTTGTCTGAGGTCTTGGGCTAGTGCAGGACATTCAACAGGGTGAGTGGAGAGCCTTCCTAGGTGCTGGGCTGATAGGCGCCTGTATTTGCACACCCAGCCCTTTCTTGCTTTATCTCTGTGTCTAGTTGCTGGGAGACTATGACAAGGTCAAGGCTGTGTCTGAGGGCTCAGACTGTCAGTGCAAGTGCGTGGTGAGACCCCTGGGCCGAGACGCCTGTCAGAGGGTCAACGAGGGGACCTCCAGGAAGGAAGACTTCTACACCGTGGAAACCATCACCTCGGGCTCGTCCTGCAAATGTGCCTGTGTCGCACCCCCGTCGGCCCTCAATCCCTGTGAGGGAGACTTTCGGCTCCAGAAGCTTCGGGAGGCAGACAGCCGGGACTTGAAGGTAGGACCTGGTGTGGGGGCGAGGCCAGGGGTGGGAGGACGCCTTCAGGACCCAGGCCTCTGGCAGAAGCTGTTGCAGGGATTGTAAGGCCTTTGAGTAAATGGGACGTGTCTTAGCCTGTAAAGGTCAGGCCCTGGCATCTGGAGTACTGTGTGTGTCCAAGGCTGGTCATGTGACAAAGCGGTCGTTCGCGATCCGGACGTCTAAAGGGGATGCCGACAGCAAAGTGTGCCTGCCTCTCCCTATGGAGCCAGGGAGGCTGGGCCTGGGAGCCACTGCCAGGCCCGGGGGCCAGAAGAACTCAGTGTTCTTCTCCCGGAGAGCTGTTGCCACGATTTACTGTCAGCCCAGCACGCACCCTAAAGAGGCGAGAGACGCGGAGGGGCGAGCCTGTCAGTCCTCAGCCCGCGGGCCGGGGTGACCCAGGGTAGGAGGGGCCTGGGGCCGGCTGTGGGTCTTCATCAGACTGTGATCCTGGTCCGGGGGGGGGGGGGGGGTGGGGAGGGGGGGGAAGCTCAGGCTTGCCTGAGGCTGCTGCAGGGGTGGGCTGAGGGCTTTGTCCGATCTCTGCCCTCCCCGCTTCATTGCAGTGGGGGGCGGCAGGGGGGAGCGGTGGCCTGGGCCTGGTTTTGCAGTCACACAGACTTGGGTCCAGATTGTTGCTCTGCTATTCTTTGCCGTGTAATCCTACTCAAGGTGCCTAATTGCCTTGCCCGACCTTGGTCTCCTTGAGTAGCAAGTGGGGATAACAACGTCTGCTTTGGGGGGTTGCTTTGGGAACCGATGGATGACCCTACGGAGTACTTGGCACGGTGCCTGATACGCAGTCAGGGTCAGTAGACACGCGTCCTGTTCGTGAATGACCAACGTGAAGAGCTGCCTCTGTGCCCGTGCCTGGTACGCGCTCGGTAGCTGGCGGTCATGGATGCCCTTCTCGCAGAGCGGGGGTTAGCAGGACAGTGCTTTAACATCCTGCCCCGGGATCCAGTGTGCCTCAGAGCCGCAGCCCCACCATCAAGCCGCTCTCTGAACCACCCAGTTACAGGATTGGACTCCTGGGGGCTTCTGGAACAGCAGCAGGCAAAATTTTCTATTGGGAGCCACTCAGAAAATCATCCCAGTGCGTGCCAACAAGATGCCTTTTTGCGGCTCTCACCCCCAGTTCAGCTACTTTCCTCTGGTGGGGAGGAAGGAGGGCTTCTGAACACAAGTGTCTCATGACATGGAATTCTTCATCTACCAGCAAGGCCGGGAGTCGGGTGGGGAACAGAAATCGCAGAAGGGTGTCCAGCAGATTCTTCCAGGGACTGGTCCTCGGCAGGGAGGCCCAGTTCAAGCATCTCTCGCCTGCCCCTTTGCCTGCGCTCTGGGTGACCTGGATGTCACCAGATATTCGGCCACCGTCCTCCCAGAGTACTGGCGGGAAGGACAGCATTAAAAGCACTGAGAAGGCTCGCGCCCTACGATGGCATGCTATCGCAGAGATGGGTCATGGGGCCTCTTTTACCCCGTGGTTAGTTTAGTTTTAGTGCTGAGGGAAAACTGTTGGTATCTCCCAGGGTAGACAACGAGGTTGGGTGTTTCAGGAGCACATCCTCAAGGCATCGAAGTTTATGAGCCACTTTGTTGAGTATTTATAGATCACCTCTTGTGGGCCAGGTGCTGTGCTAGAGATCTTGGGGAAACAAAGATGGGGCACCACTTTCAAGGAGCTCAGCGTCTAAGAGGAAAGACAAGCAGGCATACACCTAAGAGAAGAAAAGGGGTCTGAGCGATTGGGTGAAGATGTGTAGACTTGTTTCACTTGTTCTTCTAGGATTCTTTTTTTTTTTTTAATTTTTTTAAATTTTATTTTTGAGACAGAGTGAAACAGAGCATGAGCAGGGGAGGGGCAGAGAGAGAGGGAGACACAGAATCCGAAGCAGGCTCCGAGCTCCTGGCTGTCAGCACAGAGCCCGACGTGGGGCTCGAACTCACAGACTGTGAGATCATGACCTGATCTGAAGTGAGACGCTTAACCGACTGAGCCACCCAGGCACCCCTGGATTCTTCCATTTTCTTATCTGAGTATTCCAGGGGGCACAATACTTCCCACCTACAAAACGCCAGTTTCCAAGAGCCCCCCTCTCCGTTCCTGGCCAGTGGCCTCTCTGTTGAGCCTCCAGCTTGGGGATCTGACAGGAGAAGTCTCGTCTTGGGTGTCACACCCCAGCCCTCGACTAACCTGCTACTCACGTTCCATAGCTTTCCACCATCATAGACATGCTGGAAGGAGCCTTCTATGGTCTGGATCTCCTGAAGCTGCATTCTGTCACTACCAAACTGGTTGGACGGATGGATAAACTGGAGGAGGTAAGGAAGATTCTGGGTTTCCGTATCTTTCTCTCCATCAGGCCCGAAAGCATATCCAACTTCCCACAATATTTTTTCAGAAAGCATGTATCCTGACTAGACTTCACCTATCCTGTGCTTTGGGAAGAAAACATATACATAAAACACCCATTCAAACTCATGCCAAATCGTGGGTGACAAAGAATTGATGAATATAAATGTAAATACTTTCTTTTTTCACACACAAGAACCATATAATCAATGTATTTCTTTTTTTTTTTTTAAGTTTATTTATTTTGAGAGAGAGAGTGTGTGTGTGCGTATGTGTGCTCAAGAGGGGGAGGGGCAGAGAGAGAGGGACAGAGAGAGAAAGAATCCCCAGCAGGCCCCATGCTGTGAGTGCAGAGTCCCACACAGGGCTCGAACTCATGAACCGTGAGATCATGACCTGAGCGCACATCAAGAGCCAGATGCTTAACCCATGGAGCCATCCAGGTGTCTCCATCGTATTTCTGTTTTCACCTTGACTTCCAGGGAACTCAGAGCTAAATGAAACATAAAAGTACAGAAAGCCTCTCACTTCCGGTTTTAAGAGGGCGGCATCTCCTGGGTGTATGGCTGTTCGTTTCTGCTTCTGGTTTTGCTTTGTCATTTTAGCCGTTCTGCTTTCTGTCTCTGTACGTGCGCGTGCATTTGTGTGGTAACGCGTCTCCGGTTCACGTTAGAGGAAAAAGACGTGAAAACGGTTACTGACGCATAATATTCCCCACTGGAAAACATTCAGGCTCTTCACCCCCTGGGAGAACGGACTGATAGTGTCATTTCCACAGACAGGCATCACATGGTTGTGACCGGGCTCCAGGGAGATGTGTGGCTGGCACCATGGTTTCCAGGGGGTGGTGTGGGGGTCGGGGTGCGAGAGAGAAATGCTCACACACCACAGTAACCTGGACACCATTCCATTGCTGTAATGCTCTGACACATAGATAAGTCATTTAATCACCAGAAAAGGGACATTGCCCACTCACCCTTCTTGGTCGGGAGCTTACATAGGTGTCATTGCCTGGCATCCACGTCTTGAACTGATACCTGAAACGGTGACTCAAAAAATTAGGTCTGTTCGATCTTTAGAATGTTACCGTAAATGGTAAGTTTAATAACGGAATGATTAATAGACCAATATTCCTCATGAAAAAGTGGGCTTTGGGGGTGGGCTCTCATGGAGGAGCTGGGGTTCCATGATGGCTGAAGAGCAGCCGCAGGATGTAAGAAAGGTAAGACTCTCCAGTTTGGCAGAAAGAGCGCTCGCTGGGCCGGGAGTCAGGACGGAGCGGACGCCTCTCTGTTGGCGGCTCCCCAGCGGCTGTGTCTCACCTTCCCCATCTGTAAAGTGGGAGAGGTGCCCTACGTACCTTGCATGGTTGCTCAGGGGATAAAAAAGTGAGCTAATCATCTTGGAAACACTTTGAAATGGTTAAACAAAACAAGGCGCTCGGGGTATGGCCAGGGAGTGAGTGGGGGCAGCATCTCTCTGCTGCTCTGTCCGAGTCGCTGGGATGCGGGTGATGAAACGTTGCCCTTGCGAAGGTTGGTTCCAGCCCCTTCCTTACACCCCAGTGTTCCCGGAAAGCGAACGCCGCTTCCTTGTCTGCCCGTCTTTAGGCTTGACTCCCCCTGTGCTGTGATGAGCGCTTTCTGACCATGGCCACCAGCCCTGGGAGGCTTGGGGGGTCCCCAGCCTTTCAGTTACTGGGTCTGCCGAGAAGCGTCGGGGCCCTGGAGCCTGAGCTTCACAGTTCGAGGCGGCCAACGGGACCACATCGGCCCACTCTTGCTGAGGGCACTTCCCAAGAGAAGCTGGCCTCATCTTCACTCTCGCCGTCCCCAGCATTGGCGGCTGGCGTGCAGAGACTGGGAATGGTCAACGCCACCCTTCTATCGAAGGGCTTCATGCGGGCTTGGGATTCTTTCTCCTGATTCTTTCAAATGGGCTCAAAAGAAGTTAAACCAGGACCCAAGTCGTCCTTGGAAATTGGAAAGTGCTTTAATCCTTGGCATCCAGCACCATCCAAACGGGCAATGCCCTTTCTGAAAGAGGGTTGCTTTTTTTTTTTTTTTTTTTTTTTTTTTAATAGAACAGGGCGGGCAGCCGCTTCCGCTTTCACCTGGTTTTCATTCTGTCTGCAGAACAGCCTGGAGCCTGGGAAAGACAGCTCCGGGGGTGGAGCACAGTGCTTGTGAGGCCGAGTCAGGCGCTGGGCCTCCGAGCGCTTGGTTCAAGGGCTGTGGTCTCTTTGCAGCCTGTTAGCAGCTGAGCCCTTACTGCCGGCACAGGAGAGGAGTGGGTTTAGTGGGTGAATTTGGTGCAGTCGCACAACAACTGGGTTTTTGCCAAAATTGATCCTAGTTCTTTCAGCAAGAGTGATCTCTTTTCCTTTTTCTTTTCCTTTTCTTCTCTTTTCTTTTCTTTTCTTTCTTTCTTTCTTTTTTTTTTGAGAGTGATCTCTTTTTTAAAACCATGGTATGTTTAGTAGCAAAAACTGGCCCTTCGTATTAATAATAATAATCCCCTATATTTATATAGCAATTATGGTTTTCAAACCACCCCGTATACATTCCGTACATTTGTCCCTGTGAGCTGGGCAGGATGTGAGGCCTGTGGAAAGTGCTAGGGAAACGTAGGCAGGAGCTCAGGCCTTCTGGCTCCTGGGCTGGGGCTCTTTCTAATCAGCCCCGTAAGTTGCTTTGAATCATTGCTATCTGCCCTGGAAGCATCAGTTTTTCCTAACTGGGGCTGAAAACAATAGCTCTTCCAAGGGAACTTCTAGGCAGAACTGTGGCTGTGTCCCAGAATTCCTGTTAAATAGGATTAGCAGGAGTGAGAGGTTCCACACAGCAGGCAGTCCAAGGCTGCAGGGTGCTGTGGCGTGGCAGTTGTCACAGATGGGTCCGGGCCCCGGGCCCACGGAGCAGAGCACCGTCTCCCGGCTGGCGCTGGCTGACTGTCTGTCTGCATTCGGTGGAGAGGCACGGTGTTGGGTAAATGGGGAAAACACTCCTTCTGCAGCCGGGCTCTGCGGGAGGAATGGAAGTACAATCCTGCTCCTGGTCTTTGGATATTCTGGAAGCCCAAGGGGAGTGCTTCGGAGGTCAGACCGGACAAAGGGGGCAGATTGAAGGGGCGTCTTGCCCAGAGTAGGATCAGGGCCTGGCAGTGGGAGTGGGCACACGTGTGCATCCCCGCCCCTGGGATGTAGGAGGACGAAGGAATGGAAACTCCATTTGCAGATGAAAGAGGAAGGAGAGAGAAGTCGAATCTAAACCGTTCGAGTCTCACCTTTTGGTAAAATCAACTCCGAGAGCTCTGCTTCGTGGAGCGATTTTGGTGAAGCTGTTGTTCTGAATTGTGAAAATAGCATACGCATAGAAAAGTACATACATGGTGAGGGTACAGCTTAAATTATTACAGAGCTGGGCATCTGGGGGCTCAGTCAGTTAAGCGTCCGACTCTTGATTTCAGCTCAGGTCATGATCTCATGGTTTGTGAGTTAGAGCCCTGCACTGTCTGTGCGGAACCTGCTTGGGATCCTCTCTCTCTCTCTCTCTCTCTTTCTCTCTCTGCTCCTCCCTGCTTGCATTTTCTCTCTGTCTCTCTCTGTCAAAATAAATAAACTTAATAAATAAACTTAAAAAAATATTATAAAGCAAATGCCCATGTAACTACCACCCAGCTCAGGAAAGCTCAGCGCCCCCCACATGGCCTCTCCTCACACCCCCTCCCTGAAGTGAACCTCTGTCCTGACTTTTATGTTAATCATCTTCCTTGCTTGTTTTTTTTTTTAAACATTTTCATTACCTAAGGATGCATCCCTAAATACACTAGTTTTGTCTGTTTTTGAACTCTAAATAAAGAGTCCTACAGAAGTGTGTGTGTCAGTGTGTGCACACACGTGTGTGTTAGGCTTCTTTCACTCATTTGTGTGTTTTTTTAAGATTTTATTTTGTTGTTTTTTTTAAACATTTATTTAAAAAAATTTTTTTTTTCAACATTTATTTATTTTTGGGACAGAGACAGAGCATGAACGGGGGAGGGGCAGAGAGAGAGGGAGACACAGAATCGGAAACAGGCTCCAGGCTCCGAGCCATCAGCCCAGAGCCTGACATGGGGCTCGAACTCACGGACTGAGAGATCGTGACCTGGCTGAAGTTGGAGGCTTAACCGACTGCGCCACCCAGGCGCCCCTAAACATTTATTTTTAAAATATATTTGTTTATTTTCAAGAGAGAGGGAGAATGTGAGCGGGGGAGGGGCAAAGAGAGAGGGGGAGAGAGGATCTGAAGCGGGTTCTGTCTACGCCGACAGCAGAGAGCCCTGGACGTGGGGCTCGAACTCACAAACCATGAGATCATGACCTGAGCCGAAGTTGGATGCCCAACCGACTAAGCCAGTCAGGCGCCCCTCAATTTTGTTTTCAATAGTTTTTAAGTAAATTCCATGCCACTCGAACTCATGACCCAGATAGCAAGAGTTACATGCTCTACCCACTGAGCGAGCCAGGCACCCCTTGCTTTTAATAGCTACCTACGCAGTTTTGTGTCCTGTGGTTCATTTACCTTTATCGCCGTGTAGTAGTCTATTGTGTGAATGTTCCACCGTTGGTCGCTCTGTCGTACTGATGCTGGATACGGGGTGTGTTTTCAGTTTCATAATTCACAGTAGCCCAGGAGTCTCCCTGTACATGCACGTCCCTGTCTGTGTCCCTGGCCCACACGCGCGTGCATTTCTCTGTGGTGTGTAAGTAGGAAGGGAGCTACCGGGACGTTAGTTACGCTCATCTTCATCGGTAGGGCGGGGGGTTGCCAAGCTGTGTTCCCAAGTGGTAGTTCAAGTTGACGTTCCCTCCAGCGGGGACTGAAAGTGCCGCACACGTCCTCGCCAGCACCTGCTGTGGTCAGACTTTCTAGCTTTCGTCAGTTTGGAGGGTGTAGCAGAGCAGGGCCATTTCACCGTATTCCGGAAACCTAACCCCCCACACATCTTTTCTGTTCGCCTGGTGGAGGCCCGAAACCCCACGGGCGTTCCTCGAGAACTGGTCCGGGGAGAAGTAACATCCAAAGTGGTCAGCGGTCCAGGACCTTGGATGTGGCAGAGTAAGGCTGACCCTCTCCTGGCAGTGGCTGGGAAGGGGAAGGAGATCCAGGAGTATGAGTTACATTAGAGTCAGGGGTGGGTGGGCACAGAGAATAGGTGCCAGCAGAGGTGGGAATCGGAAGTCTAGAAGGACAATCTGTGGCTTCCAAAGGCAAACCCTGTTCATTGCGTCTAGGCCCGGCAGTGACAGTGATTCCGCTGAGGAGACTTTTACGCTGAGCTCTGAGTGCACCCGGAGACCCGAAACCTTGTAGGCTGCCCAGGCCCGGGGATAGATTCTGAAGGCAGCGGGACAGAGTCATGGGGTCCTATGCCCAGTGCCAAATACTGCTTCCAGGAGCAGATTGATTATCAAAGTGGAGAAGAGGACAGAGGGACAGGTCATTAAAATAATCTCTTCTAGCATCAGGGTTTTAGTATGATTAAGTCATTCCTACACAACTTGCAGGGCTTTGTGAAGAAGTGCCCCACCCCCGCGTGGCAGAAGGACACCTGTCAGTGCTCCCAGGTACTTGGATATGCGTGTGACTGTGGATACGTATGTCCACGTGTACGTGTGGGTGCACGGCCCCTGCTCTTAACACAGCTGCATGCCTGCAAGCTGCCCGGAGTGTGCTTTCTGTTGCGGAAGCCCTGCACTTTCTGGAGAGGGTGACCCGACTCTTCTCCTCACACGCGTCTGCCGGCGTTTGTAAAGCTTGTCCGTGAGCACAGATGGTCACCGTGGAACCCTGTGTGTTCTCCGAAGCCTTTTCCCCTGATAGCTTTGTGTCCGAGTAAGATTTAAAATCTGTGATGCAAAAAATAAATAATAAAAATGGGGCGCCTGGGTGGCTCAGTCGGTTGAGCATCTGGCTTTGGCTGAGGTCATGATCTCACAGTTTGTGGGTTCGAGCCCCTCATCGGGCTCTGTGCTGACAGCTCAGAGCCTGGAACCTGCTTCAGATTCTGTGCCTCCCTCTCTCTCTGCTCCTCCCCTGCTCATGCTCTGTCTCTCAAAAGTAAACATTAAAAAAAATTTAAAACTCTGTGATGTAGTTACCAGACTCAGAACTGGCCTGCTCCCCCAGAATGTGCCAGCACAGGCTTTGCTGAGGCTTCTTCTTCAAACCAAAGGATTCGGTGGCCTTTGTGTTTCTGGTCTGAAAGGCAAGATCACAGGAGCATTCCTGACTTGAGGGGATGTATCTTTTCATCAACTAATAGGAAAATGTAATTTTCGTCTGTGCAGGCCTGGCCGTGAGTTAGGGGAACTGTCTCTTTCCAGGCCTCCCCTCTGTGCCTGCCTTCCATGCCCTTCTAGACACCCCCAGGATTCACCGTTTTTCCTGAGCAAATCTGCTTTCGCAGTTGGTCACGTCCTGCCTCTCCTGCTCTTGGGGAGAAGTGTCCCCCACTCTGTCCGACCACTGTGTTGTCATCTCTGAAAGGGGAAAGGGTTGGAGATAATATCTCTGAGATAGATTTCGGCTTTAATGTTACTTAATTCAATTACATCTGAATATGGGTTCGAGTGAATATATTCCATCTCCTGGGCTTGTATGTACTTCAGATCCAGTTTGTCTCTGTGGAAAGAAAGGTTTTCTTTCGGCTAACCAGACTAAAGGTGTGAGAGCCCGCCCTCCGTCTGCTGGCCTGGGAGCAGCTCGTAGGTACCAAGACGTGAAGGAGCCCGTGGCTGTTTTAAAGGGGTGAGGTTGCCCCTAAAGCAAATTCACCAGCAGAGGCCTGGGACTTCTTGTTCTTTGCTTGGTTGACTGTCCTTCCGGGCTCTGGACTTTTGAGGGCAACCTGGGCCTGAGCCATCTCTGTTTCCGGGTCTTGGCCCCACAGCTGATGCGGGCTAGACACGCAGCAGCTGTCTGGGGCTGGGCAGGGGGAGTGATTGAAGGCGACAGCAGGTGGCCCCTGCACCCAGGCGGCCTGCCCAGCTCCGTCATCCGTGCTCCAGGATCGCTCCGGGTCCTGTCAGCTGGAGCACCGGCTGCTTCTAGCTGCTCTCCCCCCACCCAGCTCTTTCTCCAGGGGCTGGAGACAGCTGTCGGCTGGGGCGGCTGTCCCAGGCCACCTGGTCCTCGCTGTGTCCTGGACGGCTCAGAGGGGGAAGGGCAGGCGAGTGACCAGGAGCTGTGAGTGGGCCCCCACCCAGTATCCAGTCACCCCCACACCTTCACCCCCTCAAGGAAGGCCAGTGTCTGGGCCCTCAGGCTTGCCATCTGTATCGGGCCCTGTGTACTTCCAGCCAGCGAGCGATGGGGTCAGGTGGCCTCTTGGGATGTGGGGACACGTGCCTGCTGCATGACCTGGGGCCCAGGCTTGGCCCAGCCGCAGTCCAGCTCTGTCTCCTCCTGCAGGCGTCTGGTGCATCTCTTTAAGACACAGCAGCCTCGGGGCCGTCCCCTTCCCTCCTGCCCAGCCCACCGAACCTTAGCTCGCTTGCCCTTTCCCACCTGCCTGTCTGCTGCTGGGGTCGCAGGGGTCCCACTCCAGCTTCGCTGGGCGCACCAAGTCCTACTCCATGCCTGGCACCGTGCAGGCAGCCCCTGGTTCATTCTCCACGCCAGGCCTGCTTGGGGGGAGGGGGCAGCGTCATTATTCCCAGAGCGGTCCCATCACCTGCCTTCCTGTGGCGATGGCGGTGTGGGCTGGTCCCCGGAGCCAGCACCTCCCCTCACAGCAGCGCCATCCAGGGCTCCGGGCAGGGGGAGTGAGACCACAGCGAGCGGCCAGAGCCCTGCGCCGTGGTGTCTCTTCCCCAGGTCCCAGCAGTTCCCAGCAGGTCCCAGCACCGCCGGCTCACGCTCTTGCTCAGTCTCCCCCTCGGCCCTGGCCCCTGCCCCCATCCCACCCACCTGCACCAGACCCTCCATGGCTCTGGCTGACCACGTGCCAGCTGTGCCCCCGACTTCGCCTACACCCAGCCCCTCGCCTGGTTCCTTCCTCTGGTATCTGCGCATCCGGCTGTAGTCAGCACGGGACGCTGGTCCCCTTCGCGCCCTGAGCTCACACCCTCCCGTGCCCATTGCCCGACCGCGTGTCCCTCCAGCACGAGCCGCCTGCTCTGTGAGCGCCTCTCAGGTCCTTGGCTCTGCTCGGGTCTTTAAGTGCTGCACCTGGCTGCACCCAGCCTCTGGTGCCAGCCTTCTGTCCACTGGCTGCTCCGCCCTCCTCCCCACCCTCCTCCTCATAGCACCGGGATCCTTGGCGGCCACCGTGCGGTGTGCCGGCCCCTGCCAGGTAGACCCCCTGCCTGCCTCCTCAGACACATTGCCAGCGCTGCCCGTGAGCCAAGCAGCACTCGCCACGGACGTCACGGTTGCAGCTGTCCCGGGGGAAGAGCCCAAGGCATGAGGTCATGGGGTTCACTCTTCTGCCAGGGCTGAGTCTAGAGGGCCCTGTGTGAGCAGCCTCCCCCGTACTTCCTGAGAAGTGCCCCACGGGGAAGCCAGACTCTCAGGGGGCCGTGGGGAGCCCTGCAGGGCCAGCACCCCCGGGGAGGGGGGAGGTGGCCGGGTCAGCGGGTGGCTGAGGAGGTAGAGCCGCTGTGCCATCCTGGGGGACACCGCCTGGCTCAGCCTGGCTGGCCGGTGGGGTGATGTCACCGCCAGCCGGGTGTTGATTCAGGAGAGTAAACTCTGTTGTTCCCGTGGGCGCTCAAGGCCGTGCCATGTCAACCCTCCCGTGCTGAAACCCAAAATAATGCTTCCTCACTGAAATCTGAAAGGGTACTGGGGACTCATACATCAGTGAGAAGGAAGCCCCTCCAGGGACCTAGAACCCCCGGGGTCTAGAGAGCAGGTGAATCTGGGGGGCCGCCCCTTTGCCTCCCAGTGAGCGCACAGGCCGATGCGGACTCTTGCAGGGTGTTCAGGAATCAGGCGGAATCTTGTTTTGGCCGTAAGGCTATGCGGGCCCTGCCATGTGGGCTATGTGGGCCCTATGCGGGATCCACCCAGAGTGGAGTCCGAGGGCCTCAGCCCCCACCTTAGAGACAGAGTCATTGACCTCGATGAGGAGTCAGAAGCTACCTCTGTCACCTCGCCCTGCCTTCCACTTGTCACTAGTTGGTGCTTTCTTGTTTATTGCTTTCTTCCCCTCAGTGGAGGGTGGTCTTTATCAGAGCAGGATCCTGGGCTTTGTGGCTTCTGCTGGACCCCTTGGTGCCCAGCACTGAGCACATTAATGCATTAATGAAGAAGTAACACTCTGAACCACTGAGCCTGCTGGGCTGTGTTGCCTCAGGATGTGGAGAACTCATGGGGGAGATGCCTGGACGCTGCTCTTAGCGGGTGCTCGTGGATGTATAGAAAGGCGTGAATCCCGGGGCGCCTGGCTGGCTCCGCGGTAGAACATGAGACTCTTAATCTCGGGGTTGTGAGTTCAAGCCCCACATTGGGTGTAGAGATTACTTAAAGATAAAATGTTTAGGGGTGCTTGGGTGTCTCAGTCGGTTAAGTGTCCAACTTAGGCTCAGGTCATGATCTCACAATTCGTGGGTTCGAGCCCTGAGTCACGTTCTGTGCTGACAGCTCAGAGCCTGGAGCCTGCTTCGGATTCTGGCTCTGTCTCTGCCCCTTCCCCGCCCATGCTCTCTGTCTCTGAAAAATAAATAAACATGTAAAAGAAATTTTTAAAAAATGAAATCTTTAGAAACAAAAAAGACACGTGTGAATCCAAATATTTGGCTCCGGTGAAACAGCCCCTTTCATACATTTTGGCCCTGTTTCCAGCGGATGTACCCCAAGCTTCCAACATTTCAGACAGCCCTTCTCAAACTTTGATGTGTATGCACATCGCCTGGGGGTCTTGTTAAAATGTAGATTCTGATTCCACAGGTGCCTGGGCGGGGCCCCAGACTGCACTCCTGACAGGTTCCTGAGACATGCTTTGTGTAACAAGGACTTAGGGGAGTCCACCACTTCTGCATTTCTCTGCATATGCATATTCTCTCACATACCCTGAGACCACACTGCCACATTCACAGGCCCCTCTGATGGGCTCCCCACTGCTCAGAGAACTGGCTGAGCTCCAGGACCCTCCCCCCGCCGTCTTAGTGGTTCCACAAGTGAACTGCGGACGCGAGGGCCAGGAGGCCGGGTGCTGGGCTCAGCTCTGCCGCTTTTGTGTCTATCATCGTGGGAAAACCACATCGTGCCTCTGGGCCTCAGTTTCCCCATCTGAGAAGGGCTTGAATTCTGGGATCCTGCAGGGGCCTAGAACACCCAGCTGTAACATCCTATCAAAAATAATCACCATGTCCCATGCACTTCCATATATATTCACTTATTTACTCCTAATAATCCGTAGGGAAAATCCTAGTATTACTCCATTTTACCCCTGGGGACACTGCAGCTCAGGGACTTTGATTTGTCTAGGATCAAAGAAGTAGGAATAACATCGACATGTAAGCCAGACTGTTCCCTCCAGAAGCCATGCTCTTAACCATTGCACTTGACCGCCGGTAAGACTGCTCCTTCCGGGTATTCCTTAAGGAAGACTTCTTTCTCAGGGGCTTTCTCTCTCACAGTTAACCGCTATTTAGAGACAGGAGCTTAGCCTGAGCCCCACAAAACACATCAAGCCCTTCCAGTGCTCGAAATCTGCCGTGAAATGAAATGTCAGGAGAATGGCACGGCCGGTGGTTCCGGGGCCTAGTGGACTGGTCAGGGGAGCCCCCATGGGAGCCATGGGAGCCCCAGTGCCGGGGGTTACTGCCGGCCTGGATACTTCTACACCCCACTCGGAGCTACGGCGGCTTTCCCCTAGGACTTAGTGTCCTGCCAGGCTGCAGGGCTGTGCCTGTCAACGTCTGTGCTTTTATGGTCCCCAAGACAGAAAGCAAATGCATCTTCTGTTTTACACGGTGGCTTCCTCTACCCACGTCATAAACACGGCCCAAAGAGAACATCACATTTGAAAACTCACGGGGCACCTGTCTGTGCTGACAGCTCGGAGCCTGGAGCCTGCTTCGGATTCTGTGTCTTCCTCTCTCTCTGCCCCTCCCCGGCTCGCACCCTATCTCTCTCTGTCTCTCAAAGATGAATAAATGTTAAAAAAAATTAAAAAATAAAAACTCAGATGCTCATGCAAACTAGAATGCAGGCCAGAGCAGGACAGTGTTGGGTCTCCGTGCAGTAAACCAACCTCCCGCAGAATAACCAGAGGAGAAGGGCCCCTCTGAGCCTGTCGGTACCCATCCCTGGTTCAAATCCCGTGCTGCGTCACCGCCTCTGGGGCCCTGCTTTGTGCCCATTCCCTCTCTGCTCTGACCCCCACGAGCCCCACACTTGCCACCTGCGGAACCCATCGGTGCCCGGTCACCTTCCTCTTGCCACGCGGACCTTCTTCCCAGTTATAGTTGGCACCTCCCCGGCACCCCCAGACCAAGAGCCCCGGGGTATCGTGAGGCTTTGCTCCTTAGACACACAGGAGGTACTCACCAGTGTCGGTTGGCTTAGATGTACCTTTGGTCCCTTCCGGTATGAACCAGGACTGGAACACCATTCCTTTGCCAGGTGGAAGTCATTTAGGGAATCTGTTTTTATGGGTAAATAGGAAAGTTTAAAACCAGCCTGTGGGTTTTCTACGTAAATGATGCTTTCAAAGTGCTGGGGGTTAGTTTGTGTTCATTAGAGACGCAGGTTAAGTAGATGTCTTCAGCCACCTCTTCTAAAATTGCTTTAAAAACCCTTCTTCCGTTCGTTGAACTGCTGGTACACATGTATGGGGTACGAGTGGAAGTGTGTGTAGTGTTCTCACCGGATAAGGACGACCATGTGCAAATGACAGAAAAGGAGCCAGGTGTCCTGGTGACCTAGAGACAAGGCAGTGTCATGACTAGGAAAGCTATGGGAGTTCGGGGTGGCATGTCCGGCAGTGGGACACCCCAGAGCCGCATTGGCCCAGAAATACTGCCTGGGATCTGGCCCTCAGCACAGGGCCGGACCTCTCCAGAGCCCCAGTCACTTCTTGGCCGATTTCTCAGCCCGCTTTTGCGTTTCTAGCTCTGAGCCGAAGATGGCTGCCAGCTGCCTTCTGCTCATCTTTAGAGGACATTAATGGATCTTCTTTTTCTTTTTTTTACTGTGTTTAACATTTATTTAGTTTTGAAGGCGAGAGAGACTGAGCAGGGGAGGGGCAGAGAGAGAGGGAGACACAGAATCCGAAGCAGGCTCCAGGCTCCGAGCTGTCAGCATAGAACCCCATGCAGGGCTCGATCTCACAAACCGTGAGATCGTGACCTGAGCCCAAGTCAGATGCTTACCCGACTGAGCCACCCAGACGCCTCATCATGGATTTTCTTTTTTACATTTTTTCTCTTCTCAGGAAGTTTCCAAAAACCTCACGAAGGAAAATGAGCAAATCAAAGAAGACATGGAAGAAATCCGAACGGAGATGAACAAGCGGGGGAAAGAGAACTGCTCTAAGAGCCTCCTGGACAGCATGCCGGACGTCCGCTCGGCCTTGCAGAGGGACGCGGCGGCCGCCTACACCCACCCCGAGGTACGGCCCCGGCTCCCTGGCCTCCGAGCACAGCCTGCTTTGTGCCCATTCCCTCTCTGCCCTGACCCCCATGAGCCCCACGCTTGCCACCTGCGGAACCCATCGGTGCCCGGTCACCTTCCTCTTGCCATGCGGACTTGGCATGGCTCTCACGCGTGCACAGAGCTTTGCCGGATTTGGTTCTTTCACGGTCACGGTGTCATTTTATCTAGATAGCAGTTCTGTGGGTGTGATGGGGCAGGGTTGACTCTGCGGCCCAGAGGGGCTCCGTGAGTGAGTGTTGTCGCCGAGGTGTCCCCTGGCAGGGTGTTGGGGGGCAGGCAGGGCGCAGGGCCTTGGACACTCAGAGCGTCTGAGCCGTTGCTGTGCACTGCGACGTGGAGAAGGGCTAGGCATTGCCGCGTGGGAGCCTGTTGCCTGGGCCACTAGGAACTGGGGTAAGAGAGGAAGTCAGCCGATGCTCGGAACGCTTGGAGACTCGTAAAAGAGATGCCAGGCAGGCGGCAGCTGTGGGTTAGGGGAAATCCTGGGCACATGTATTCCGAAGGCAGGACAGTGGGCAGATCAGGACTGTGGAGGCCAGAAACCCTGAAGACCATACGGTGCTTGCGCCCTGCCCAAGAAGGAATTGAAAATAAAACCAGTTCCAGACCAGAAGATAAGTATAAGGAAGGCCAATAATTTTCTGGTTTTGCCCATGATGACTGCTTTGATGATTTTTTGGAAATACCATGTTTCTTAAGCAATTATTTTTATTCTCATTTTTAGTTGTCCCCAAGGCACTAGCTGCTGAGCATGTGTTTAGTCAGCTTAGTGGGTCATCCTTGAACAAGTCTGAACTTAGAAATTTTCTTTTAACATTTATTTTTGAGAGGGAGAGAGACCGAGCATGAGTGGGGGAGGGGCAGAGAGAGAGGGAGACACAGAATCCCAAGCAGGTTCCAGGCTCCAGCTGTCAGCATAGAGCCCGACGCGGGGCTCGAACTCAAGAACCGTGAGATCATGACCTGAGCCGAAGTCGGGCACTCAGCAGGCGCCCCAGATCTGAGCTTCTAAACCAAAAAGCTGAGGACATTTGGGCTGGAAGGGAACTTGGAGGTCCCCTTTCCCCGCACCTGGGACCCAGCCACTCCTGTCCCAGCCCATCTGGCAACTTGAGCTGGCCCAGTGCCCAGCGGAGTCCGGCATTCCCTGCCCTCTCTGGCTTCCAGTTTCCCAGTCGGCTGAGCCTGAGAACCCGTCTGTTGTCTTGATGATACATTATGTGGTATGTTCAGCAACCCGGCTCATATTTCCTGAGGGCAAACAGTAAACCAAATCAAATGCACCAAACCCGTTTTGTCCTTGCTCAGCAAAGCCCTTTCCCCTCCTGAAATCCCCGTTCAGCACGCTGCTGAGGTGAGCACAATCCTCCCGTGCCAGGGGGTAGAGCCTGGGCCAGGGAGGGGTGGGAAGGGGGAAGGCCAAGGCTAGGATCTTCCTGCCCCCCCCCCCGCTTCATCTTTCTGTCTCTGTAGCGAACCCCATGACTCAAAAGGGGGCAAATGGGGTGCTGGGTTCGGTGGTTATTTTCAGGGTTCTCGTCGACGATGTTGGGGTTTCTCGGCGTGGTGAATGGCCATTTGTTGGAGGCCTGTCTCCAACAAGGTCGTTGCCTGGAGGGCTGGCAAGGGGCTCTGGGGGCCGGATTGGGAGTGGGGACACAGGGACGCCAGGAGTTGAAGTCATACAACAGACTCTTGGATTAACAGAGAGAGGAAATCAAAGCTTGGTGGGGGCAGCGGCCGCCCAGCACAGCCTGTCGCCAGCGGATCCAGGGAAATTATATGTTCTCTGGCAGAGGCCGCCATGGTCTTACTCCATCTGCTTGGCTGGGAGAAGGAACTGCAGTTCCCGCCTGTCCCGGAGAGCCTGGAATTAAAGACAGTTCCTGGGTTTACCATGAAGAAATGACAACCTGCTTTTGCAATGCGGAGGGAGGCCAGGGTCCAGCAATTAGCCGGCCCACAGCGTCTGAGTCAGGCGCTTGGGGGCCTCTTCTCAGCTTCCCAGCCTCCTTTCCCAGTGGGAAATGAGGGATCCCCGAGTCTGCTGGGCAGTAGCCAGACCATGGCCTTGTGGGCTTGGGGGTGTAGACGAGTTTTTGGATGGCAGACAAGTCCGTCCCATGGTCACCGGTGTGGGCAGTGTGGCTTAATGTAAGGAAGCGTGCAGGCTCTAAAGACAGCAGCCCTGGGCCTGATTCGGAAGTGCCCCTCTCAGCCACTTCACTGATTGACCTTCAGCCGAATTTCTAAATGACCCCGAGCCCCTCGTTGCTTATTTGTAAAGTGCTCTCTACCTTGCCTCATTGTCGCAAGGGTTAAAAAATGCCATAAAGGGACGCGTCTGGTCGGAATGGGAGCCCACTGCAATTCTTCCCCACGGGCCACGTATCCCTGCATCTCTAGTCCAGCTCAGCTCACCGCAGGAAGTGGGAATTGAGGAGGGGGCAGGTGGCAGGAGTGGGGGCTCCCCTGGGCACACGCCTGCCCCTTTCTAGAGCGCCGTCTGGCCCCAGCCAGGGGAGGCTGGCAGAGAGGTGCCCCCGCTTTGGAGAAGTCGGTCCCCGCGGGACGCCAGGGAGCATGGAGCTGCCATGTCTGCTCTGTCACCTGGTTCAGCTCTTTTGTCACCGGAAAACCCAGCACCGCCTTGGGGGCGCGGTCGGGAAGGACTCCAGGTTTCCTCCAGGCCAGGTTTTTAAGGTCAAAACAGGAGCCTTATTTGCTTCTTTCTGTGCAAAGTGAGAAAGTTGGCCGTTCGGGCTGGCTTTCCTCCAGCTCATATTCTGTGACCCTGAAGGCCCTGCCCTGCCTCTCAGGACCCTGGGCCTCCGGGGACAGAGGTGTTGTTTCTCAGTGGGCTCTGCTTCTCTGGGGGGATGTCACTGGGGTCTCAGGTAACGGGATTTAGGGGCGCTTGCCCACCTCGTCGTGGTGAGGAGGGGGCTTCCATGGCTCGGGGGTGACAGGAAGCCTCCTCCTGAGAGCAGGACAGGGCCACACCCCTCAGGAACTGGACCCACCTGTGGGCGGCCCTGGCTTTGAACTCAGCTCCCAGGAACCTGTGCCCAAAGTCTGTTGTTTTCAGTGGGGGGTGATCGGGATCCTGGGTTGGGGGCGGCTACGTGACCAGATGGGCCGAGGCAGGACCCAGAGAGCGTGCCACGCCGTGGACACAAGAGGCCATTCCCCGGGCAGCAGCTCCACGGAGGACAGGGCGCTTCTTCCGCTGGACCAGAACCAGCATGGCCGCGTCCTCAGGGTGCTGTCAGGATGCCCAGGTCGGGGCGCCCGGCTGGCTCCATCGGAGGGGCGTGCGACTCTTGATCTCGGGGCCATGAGGTCAAGCCCGATGTTGGGGGAGGAGATTACTTAAATAAACGGAACTTAAAAAAAAAAAAAGAGGCCTGGGTCATGGGCTGCCTACTTTAAAGCATCATTTGACAGAATCCCAGTGCCAGTCACAAATGTAGACTGTTCCTCGGGATTTGTTCTGATTAAAAAATTCAGCGCAACGGGGGGTGCCTGGGTGGTTCAGTCAGTAGAGTAAGCGACTCTCGATCTTGGGGTCATGAGTTTGAGCCCCGTGTTGGGCACAGAGATGACTTAAGGGAAATTCAGTGTAAATATTAAGGAGCGCCCAGCCGGGGGCATCAAAAATGAGCAAGAGGTGATTGCTGTCCTTCTATTCCATATGGGCTGCAAAGGCAAATTCTTAAATAATGCCCATGGAAGGCAGGCTGGGAGAGGTGCTGTGGTAGAAGGTATAGACTTGTGTCCCTTAGGAGCTGTGTTCAGCATCGTGAGGAGAAGGCCCGAGTCTGCTGTTCTTTCGTGTGGAAGGGCTCCAGGGGCAGGCAGACCGTGGTGGGTGGTTAACTTCAGGGTGCCATCAGTGGCATCCATCCTCCAGACCCCCCCCCCCCCCCCCCGCCCCGGTCACAGGAGGGCTGCTCTACTCTAGCCGCCCGTCCGCATTTCAGGCCAGACCAGTCAGGAAGAGTGCCTTCCAGCTGACTCAGCCTCCCTTTTAAGGAGCTCTTCCCAAAGCTCTTTCCACCAACTTCTACTTATACCCCACCGGCCAGGACTTTGTCCCGTGGCCCCTCCCACAAAGCCAGCTTCCCATTAGAGAGGAACAAGGAGACGGGATTTACGTGGTCGGTTGGAAGTTTCTGCCACAAAGTGCAGAGTGAGAACTGGGAAACAAAGATTAATTATGAACGAGAAGGGCTGGGACTCTTTTCTTAAGGACGTGAGAGGTTAGCGGGGCCTTGAGAAATGGGTACATTATGATAAGTAGCTAGAGCGGGGAAGAGAGGAGGCCTTCCAGATGGAGAAAACAGTCCGAGCAAAGGCCCAGCAGCTCAGGAGAGCCGAGAGTTTGAGGAGTCAGCCAGGTGACTCAAGCACCAAGGAAGGGTTGGGGCTGGGGGTGCAGAACAAGACAGGGGAATGCTGAGCTGGGTCCGGGTCCGTGCTTAAGAGGGTGGAAAATGCCAGGCCAGGCACTTTGGGCTTTATCCTGGATGCATCAGGGAGGCTGTGGAGCAGTTCCTTCCGATCGTGGAAGGAAAAGCTTCATCCCGAGGGGTGCATCTTCGTTCTCGGGCCTCATGTTCCAGCCTGGGCACCGTTGCCCACACACAGACCTCCCCGGAAACAGCTGAAACGAGATCTAAGTCACGCAGCAGCCCTAGGCTGGGAAGCACAGCGTGGACGTTACAGAGACACATGCTGGAGCCAGAGGGCCTGGGTTCAAATCCTGCTGCTACCACTTACCTGCTGTGGGACCTTGGGCAATTTACATGACGTCTCTGTGCCTCAGGTTCCTGATGTGTACGTGGGAGTGATAAATAGCTCCTACCTCGTGGGACTCGGGAAGATTGGTTGGCGTCCATAAAGCACGTAGGACAGTGTCCCGGCTCCAGCAGTCCCTCTGCCTACCACTTCCTGTCTGGCCAGTGACCTGACCTTAACTTGTGTCCCCTCTGAACAGTATGAGGAGCGGTTTCTGCAGGAAGAAACCGTGTCCCAGCAGATCAACTCCATCGAGCTCCTGCAGACGCGGCCCCTGGCCCCGCCCGAGGTGGTGAGGCCACAGCGGCCCCTACAGAGGCAGGTCCCCCTGCGGGGCCGGCCGGCCTCCAAGCCCACCGTCATCCGGGGCATCACCTACTACAAGGCCAAGGTCCCGGAGGAGGAGAACAACATCGAAGAGCAGCGTGAGTTGGGGGTCGGCGGGGTGGGGAGGGAGTCACCGTTTGCACCCTGTGTATCTGCACGTCCTCTGAGCCACACGCCCCTTCTGGGGTCCGATTGCTACTGTGGCCTCTCCGGGCCAGCCAGGTCATGGGAAAATTGCCTGCAGTTACGAATTATCCAGAGTTCCTGCTGTATCTTCTCACAGTTTGCTGAGCAGCTTTGGGCAAGTCACTTGACCTCTCTGGGCTTGCAGAAGATCACACAGCAGAGCTTTAAGGGACTTCTATGCACCCCCCACCCCCACCCCCCAGCCTGGTTTCCCAGTTTGCAGATGAGGACACTGAGGCTTGGAGGTGGGATGATGTGCTCAGACCCCTGCCCCCGCCGTACCTGTTCCTGCCTCCAGGGTACCTGGGCTTCTCCCCTGTCCCTCCTCACAGTTGATGCTCACCTAGCTGTTGGCATAGTCATTTTGCCCATGTAAAAAAAATTTTTTTTTAATGTTTATTTATTTTTGAGAGAGAGAGAGAGCGTGCGAGCGTGCAACCAGGGGAGGGGCAGAAAGGGAGACAGAGCACCCGCAGCAGGTTCCAGGCTCTGAGCTGTCAGCACAGAGCTTGATGCAGGGCTCGAACCCACGAACCATGAAATCATGACCTGAGCCGAAGTCGGACGCTCAACCGACTGAGCCACCCAGGTGCCCTTTGCCCATTTTTAACCATGTTTGTTGCCTTTTTTTTTAATTTTTTTTAATGTTTATTTATTTTTGAGACAGAGACAGAGCATGAATGTGGGAGGGGTAGAGAGAGAGAGGGAGACACAGAACCCGAAGGAGCCTCCAGGCTCTGAGCCGTCAGCACAGAGCCCGACGTGGGGCTCGAACCCACGGACTGTGAGATCGTGACCTGAACTGAAGTCTGACACTTAACCACCTGAGCCACTCAGGTGCCCCTGTCTTTTTAAATTACTGACTTATGGGATTTTTTTTTCTTTTACATATTCTGGAACAAGTCCTTTGTTCATTGTATGTACTGCAAACGTTTTTGCCCTGCCCATGGCTTCAGTTCCTTAATGGTGGTTTTAACAAACAGATGAAATGCAATTCTCTGTTTATTTCATCTGTGGTTAGACTTTGTGTCCTAAGAGATCTTTGCCTCCTCATATTCCTTCTCTGCTCAAAACCGTGCACAGTCCCCCATTTCATGCACAAGAAGAACTCAAGTCCAAACAGCAGCCAAACCCAATGTGACGTGGCTCCTGTGTCCTCCCTGATGTCACCTGTTACTCTCCCCTCACACCCTCTGCTTCTTCCACACTGGCTGCTCCTCAGCCTTCGCAGGCAGGTTCTGGCCTCAGGGCCTTTGCACTGCTGCTGTTCTCCCCAGAATACTCTTCCTCTGATGGCTGCTTGGCCAACTCTTTCACCTCCTTAGGGCCTCTGCTCATCTCCCTCCTGACCACTTTATCCATTACTGGAAGTCTCCTTTCGCCTCCCTGCTCCAGGGCATGCCTCACCCCCCTCGACTTTCTCCCCCAAGCACTGTAAGTGCGCTGTCTATTGTTTAGTGTCTGCACCATTGGACAGAAGCTCCATGAAGGGGAAGGATGTTTGTACTGCTCACCGTTGTTGAATGTGCTCCATATGCGTCTGCCAGGGGAGTGGACATGGGTGGGGTGACTTCCTCCAGCTCAGGTCGTGGCTGTGCGTCCTCCCGGTGCGCCAGAGACCGGGTGGAGCTCAGAGGCGGTCTGTTCAGAGACCCTCCAGGAGATGCAGAGCCCTCCCATCTCCGCTGCTTCCTACCTGCCTCTTCTGCAGTCCCAACAGGGCTGCATCTCTGAATCAGGCCGTCATGTCGAGGAAAGAAACCTTGTTATTAATCTGCCGAATATCGCATAGTCTTGCCCGCCTGACAGTGCTCCTCCGCCCGAATCACAGATGACCTTCTGTTTGTTTCCCAGAAGACGAGTTTTTCAGTGGGGACAACGGAGTGGATCTGCTGATTGAAGATCAGCTTCTGAGACACAACGACCTGCTGACCAGCGCCCCCCGGAGGCCGGTGACCACCCACCAGGGCACCACCGGCACGACCCACATGCAGACCTCGGCCCCGGCCTCGCCCTCAGATCCCAGCTCCCCCGACCCCACCCTGTCCCCCTCAGCGACGCGGTTCCCAGACCCGCTCCAGACCTCCTCCGTGATTCCAGGTCCCACGACGGGGGCAGGCCTGGAACCTTCCACTCAGGTCCCAGCCACCACCGTGGCCCACACAGCCACCCAGCAGCCTCCGGCCTCACCTTCCGTGCCAGGGGCCTCTGGGGACGCATTTACCGAGGCTCCACCCACGGCCCTGGTGCCTCCCACCACAGTCCAGACAGACCCGCTGGGGAGAGACGCTGCCACGGGGCAGGGCGGGGCCTCCGCCAGCCCCACCCTGAGCCCGGAGGAGGAGGATGACATCCGGAATGTCATAGGTGAGTTCCTTCTGCCTGGCCCTGTCTCCCACTCACACGGGAGAGGTTGAATGGAGAGACAGGAGCCAGATGGTCAGACTTCTCCGGAAAGGAGAGTGAGTGGAGTTGCATCTTCGGCCAGTGCCGCAGGTTGACCCTGGGTTTATGCGTTCCTAGTGTGGCCGGCGAGCCCGGTGGGAAGCTCCTTTCCAGAGTAAATCGAAGTCAGCGGAGCCAGGGCCCCGCCTGCATTGGTCAGTTTTGTAAACACTGGTGTGCTTTCCTGTAGTGGGGACTGGGTCTTTGGCAATGACTGAGTTAAGTTTTCTGCAGGAGGTTTGCCAGGCCGTGAAATAACAAGGGGTTCCTATCTGTGGGGTCAGGGAGGGGGCAGGGGAGTAACTAGTACAACGGGCCCCAGGGCCAGATCTCACGGGCGGCGGCCTTGGAGAGCGTGGGGATCACGAGCGGCGGCCTTGGAGAGCGCGGGGACATCGCAGCCCCGTGTGGCAAATGCGCTCACAGAGGAGGAACAGAGGAGTGGAAAGGGGAGCACCAGCTTGGCCCGGATGCCAAGAAGGTCGGGGGAGCTTTCCCGAGGAGGGCGTCATTGGAGCTGGGTTTTGAAGGATGAGCAGGAGTTTTCTAAAGAGAGAAAGGGAAGCGTTCTGACTGTTGGGCCTAAAGGAGCGGAACGTGTCCCAGAAGCATGGAGGAGTGCAGCCCTGTTCTGTGCCCCCTTCTGGGGGCTCCGCGGCCACAGGAGGACTCTGGGAACCGTGGGACACGGGGTGGGGGAAAGTCGACAACAGAAGGAGGTGGGAGCCACAGGTGCCTCTCCCAAAGAGAACGACACCCAACTTTAGTTAAGTCACCACGGGTAGTGAATGAAAACACTGTTGAATCATAGTTTCATCAAAATGCTTGTTGAAAAGTGCACGAGCTTTGCAGAAGACATGGTTTGCCTTCTGCCTGGGTCTTCCTTCTTCCCGTTCCCTCCTCCCAACAAGGTGCTGGTAGCTGCTGTCGGACCAGGTGGTGGACAGAGCACCTGCCGGGAGCAAACACCTGGGTTGTAGTCTGGTCCCGGCCGCTGACAGCTGTGTGACCTTGGCCAAATCCCTGCCTTTCTGTGGGTCTCACATGAAATCAGAAATCTGCTAAAGACTGTCGTCTGCGTGAAATCCTATGGCTTTTTGTTGTTGTTGTTTGCGGTAGGTTTATCAGGCCATGATACGGCACGAGATTCTTCTTGGGGGAAAATCCCAGAATAATGGCAGAGTGGGAGCAGGGAAATATCCAGGAAAAATAGACCCCAGGGCAAAATCTCATGAACCTTGAGAAGAAGGCAGTTCTTGGGCCGCAGAGGTTGGGGTGGGAACAGGAGAGAACATTTTTTTTCCTTTCCTTTCCTTTCCCTTCCGTGGCGGAAGCAAGCTGACCACAGTGTAGACGGCGGCTCCTTACTGCGTGGAAAGTCCATCCTGAAGCCACAGGTCCTACCCAATTTCTGCAGAACGTCCTGGGGTCTGAGCCCGAGCTTTCCACTTCCGCACTGGCTCTGGGCGGCCTTGACCATGCTCATGGGACCACAGGCCCTGAGATCAGCACTGTATACCCCCCCAAATGGAGTGAGCTCCCCGGTGCCCCTGTACCCCCACCGCTTCCCCATTGAGTGGGAGGGACAGTTCGTCCAGAAGACTTGTCCCTCCACGGGTGGCTCAGATACTGACGGTGAAGACAGGCTACAGGTGAACCTGCACACCTGTGTGCCCTCAGCGATGCTATTTATCAGCCTGAGAGCTCTTCCCTGGGTGACTTCCTAGCCAGGAGTGGGGTTCTCTGCTGTGCCTGCCTTCGCGGGTGGTTGCCCCCAGTGTAGCTGCCAACACGTGCCTTTCTAGGGCTCTTAGGACTCTGTCCACCTCCAGTAGCCTGTCTGAGATGCTGAGGCCCAGACGGGAGAAACCTGGCGTCCTCGTGGCCATTTACCTGGTGGGAGCCGGAGGTGGGAAATCATTTTCTCTTGCTGTTCAGTATTCTGTTTAACCAGAATGACCTTGGCACATAGAGGATATAAGGGTCTGCCTAAAGACTGGCCCAGAGGGTTTTCCAGAAGAAAAACCTTGCCTCTGGAGTCCACTGCAGAGAAAACACAGGGATGTGAACATACATGTGGTGTTTTCTCCGAACACTGAGGGGTGAAAAGAGAGGGGGGCACAGAGAGAGGAAAGTTCTGTGTCTCCGGCGGCGTGGTCTTGGCTGGCTCGTTTTGGGGGATCATTTTTAATCGTTTATCACTGTCAGGTGGCTCCCTCGAGCTGTTGTTAGTGTGGATGGGATTTCCTTTCCGGAACCTTCTCTGCAGACCCCTGCTTGTCTGTGCCCGGCTGAGTTAGACCAGGTTGCGCCCACGTGTCCTAGTTGCAGGTAAATAAAAACCATTTGGCTGAAACCGACACAGGCTACTAGTGTGCTGCCCGTGGAGGCTGTTTGCTGTTTAATGAGTCTGGCAATTTTGATGTTGAGCTATTTGAGATGCAGTTTTAAATGGGGCTGCTTTTAAAAGGAACGTCCTATGCCATGTTTTCCAAATCTGATTTTGTGATGTCCTAAAATGTCTACCATGATCCTCAGGAGAATTGTAAACCTTTCAGAAAAACTCCAAAAACAAGTAAATCAGAATTAACGTTTGGTTATGAAAACAAGCCTTGGCTAAAGTCTACTCACTGTAGGACCAGGAGAGGAAAGATGCTGCCAACTCTCCAGGGAAGGGTCAGCCACCATCCTGGGGCCCGGGGAGGGGTCAGCCACTGTCCCTGCAGCCTGGGGAGGGGTCAGCCACCAACCTGGGGCCTGGGGATGGCTGTTGAGGCTCCTGCAGAGGAAGAAAAGCCTATGCCACGTGGACCAGGCTCTGCAGAGCCCCAGACTCCAACAGCTGCAGCTCCTGATTCAAGATTTTCCATGGGGCTGGTTTGGGGTGGGGAAGGAGAGAGGAGGAGCAGACAAGGGGACCGTCAGGATGACGACAGTACCCGTGAGAGCCCGTCTCCTCGTTGAACCCAGGAAACCCGATCTGTGAAGACCGGTCTCCCCCACAAGCCCGAGACACTAACAGTCCCCGAGGTCTGGCGGCCCTCTGGTTAGGGGTGGGGTGACCAGCCCTGCCTGCCACGTATCAGGGGGTGCCGGTCTGGGCTGCGTGAGGAAGGTGGTGCTGACGGGCCAGGAGCAGTGCTGGCCAGACCCCCCGCAGTGCCCGGACAGGAACTGCCCCAGTCACCACCTGCCACCTGCCACCTAACAGGCTCGTTCCCTGACCCCACGGGCACTCTGCTGTCAGTTGCTTTGTCCCCAGTCACCTAAGCGGCCCCCTGAAGCCACAGGGAACCTCAGTCACAAGTAGGAGCCCTGGGCCTAGAAGCAGGAGTGTGCAGTGGAGGCTTCCTTGTAAGGGGCTGAGGAATCCAGTCCTCACCTCTCTGCCAGGAAAAGGCTCATTTGGTGCCGGAAAGGGCGGGAGCTGTTTTCACGTCCCAGGGGGACTAGGCGGGGACAAGTGGCTAGTGTGGCCTGAGGGAGCCGTGCACATGGGGATGTTCTTGGTCCGGCCAAAGCCGACAGCAGCTCTGACTGTGGACCCCCATCTCCAGGCATGGCCAGCAGCATACGGCACCCCCGGGGTGGGGGGAGAGCAGCCCCTGCAGGCAGAGCCACCTGCCTGGGGGCGTGAAGGAAGCCCCCCAGGCAAGGGCACATGCTGGGGGGGAACAGGGACAGGGGCCTGATGACAAAAGGGATCACAGCGTCAACTCTGAAAGTGGTAGGGAGCTGTTGAGGCGGGACCTGAGATGCCCAGTGGAAGGCAGGTGTTCAGCAGGTTGGCGGCAGGTGCAGGAGGCGTTCACAACTCAGGCGAGGTAGCGTCCCCGCTCGTGTTTGGGACCCGTGAACATCGTTCCAGTTCTGGCGGAGGGATGCATGGGGTGCTTTGGGTCCGAGGGACTCTCTCCTGGAAAGAGAGCTGGACCGGCCGTCCCGAAGGATGAGGAAGAACTGGCCGGGCCGAGCAGGAAGGTGGGGCTGCGGGAGCGGCATGGTCATGGTCGGGGCGGCCAGTGACTTGTGGAGCCTCGTCCGGAATGAGAGCGCGGGGGGTGGGGCGTCACGAGAGGTAGTGAATAGAAGCTTTTCCCTTTCTTCTGCGGTGACTCTGTCTCTCTCTCTCTCTCTCTGTCTCTCTCATGCTGTTTTTCTTTGCTATTTCGTGCCAGTGTAAGTGAAGAAATACTAAAGATTCAAATTACTCGCGTGAGTTTTACCATTCACGTTTACATTGTGAAACATCAGTTTTAAATGCGAATGTAAGATCTTTTAACTCCCGTGTGGAAGTCACCAGAATGACGCAATTCCTACGTCACAGCCCCTTCATGCAGGCGGATTCTGTTCTTAGCAGGCCGGTGCAAGGCCGCACGAGCCCGCTCGGCTCTTTTGTTTTCCTTCTTGGTAGGTGCGCGTGATGGCAGGACGCGCCATTCCAGCCCGCTGGGCGGGGAAGGCTAACAAGACCGGCTGTCGGTCGTTGGCTAATCCCAGGAAGTAACACAAGAAATAACACAGGGCCCTTTACTTGGTTTTTCACGTTTCTGAATGCGCCACTGTCTTCTACGTTCCGCTAAGTCCTGGCTCCCGGGGAAAGCACGGCCTCTGGGGCCGCGGGTCCCCTGGCTCCGCCGTGGGGGCAACGCGCTCACCCGAGTCTGGCTGAACCCCTGTGCACGGTGGGTCCCCCGGAGTCCTGTGTCCATCAGACCCAGCAAATGCCGTGTGCAAACGGGTGACGAGGAAGGCAGACACACACGTGTTGCGTGCTCCTGTACACGTGCACGCGCTCCACGGTCCTGTTAGACTTTGCTTCTAGAAACAAGGTCACAGGTAAAATTATCAAGAGCGTCAGGATGGTGACAGCAGAGCGTTAAAGCCAGGGCGGCCCCTTCCTAGCGGGGGCCCGCTGTGATGGCACAGAGATCACAGGCCACGAAGGCCTGTGCACCCCGAGAGGGCAGCCCGCGAACACAAGCAGTTAGTGTGGTGGCCAGAGGGCTGAATTCATCCCAGGATGTTCTTACAGCCTTGAGTTTGGACGCCTTTGGGCCAGCTGCTCTCCCAACCCACCATGGCCTCTATATTGCTGCCTGTCGTCCCACACACCCCCCCCCCCGCTTCACCTGTTTCTGTCCCCGCCTGGCCCCCCGAGCCACCAGAGTTTGGTGGGGATCGGCGGGGGCAGGGATAGACTGCAGGAGGACAGGCGTGCCGGGATAGGGGCTGATTCAGCGTCCCACGGTGGCCGGTGATGGCGATGGCGGGTTAAGGGTTTAAGCAGAAAACAGCCCGTGACCACGGGGCAGGGGAGGTGGAAAGGGGCAGAGAGGAGCCAGAGAGGCCAGCGGGGTAACTGGAGTGACCCCGGAAACAGGCAGTGAGGTCTGAACTAAGCCACAGTGGTGGGGAGGGGAAAGGCGGGGAGAGGGAGAGGTGGGAGACAGCCACCTGCAGGTGGGGGAGGAGGAGACAGCAGGAGGGACCAGGACCCTGGTGTGGTGACTGGGTGGCATGCGGTGCCTTTCTCGGGGGCGGGAGGTGCATGTGTTCAGGAGAGGAGCCCCTTGTTTTCAGCCCCTGGGACCCTGCGCAGGAGAGCCACCGAAGTGTCTGATTAAAGGGGCTGATACCTAGAGAGGGTTTCGTACACGTTTGCCGTCACTGAGCGCGGGGGACGCTTGTAACGTGAGTCACAGAGAGCCCGTCTCCCCTGTGGCTCCTTTGAACTTCCTCCCGCCTTTCTCTCCCTGTCCTTGAAGAGAGTTGTTAACACGAAGCGTCTTCCCTCCGAGGCTGACAGTTTGTTGCCAAGGGCAGGAGCGTCCGAACGGCCCCAGTTCTCAGGCCGCGGTGATGGGTCTGGGCCTCATGGTTTTACTGACCTTGAACATGTTTTCAAGTGCTCTGAAACCGCGTGTGTGTGCCCGCTGTTTCTGCCCTCCTGCTGGCCCGTGTCCCTCTATCTGAGGTCCTGGGTGCCTGCCAGCTGGGACTCCGTCTAACTACAGAGGTAGGGACGCCTGACTCCAGAGCCGACTCCATCCGCCTCAGTTTCCATGTCTCCTGTAACAAATTGCCACGAACTTAGTGGCTTAAACAATGGAAATTTGTTCTCTGACCATTCTAGAGGTGAGAAGTCTGGAATGCGTCTCACGGGGGCTAAAATCAAGATGTTGGAGGGCCGATTCCTTCCCGAGGCTCCAAGGGAGAATCCCTATCTTGCCTTTCCTGGCTTGGCGGCTGCGTCCCTCATGCTTCCTCCTGTCAAATCTCCTGCCTCCCTGTTATAAGGGAGTTGCTGAGCCATTGGGGACTCACTCGGAAAATCCGGGATATCCCCATCTCGAGATCTTTGACTTAATCATGTCTGCACAGTCCCTTTTGCCATGTTAGGTCACATTCACAGGTTCCAGGGGTTAGGACCTGGGTGTCTTTGGGGCCATGGCTCAGCCTACCGTGCCGTCATCGGAGTGGATTCTCTCCGAGCACCTTTGTGAAGTAGGTAGGACATATATTACGCTCGCTTTACTGCAGAAGAAATTAAGGCTGTATGACATTTTGGAGGTAACACAGACTCTGGGGTCAGTAGCAGGGCCAAGACCAAGGCCAGGCCTCTGGCTCCAAACCTGGGACAGATTCTAAAGCCTCCCCCGCCCCCGCCCCCACCTCGGGAGCCGCAGCAGAGCCTCGGGGCTCAGACGGGACCTGTAGGGATTTAGCGGGCTGCCCAGGGCACCCTAGTGTTTCAAAAAACTCAGAGGAGTCCTGGCTCCCGGGAGCTCATCGGCAGTTCCTGAGTCTGGTCAGAGAGGGGACACGAGAAGTGCTCCTCCCTGGGGGTGGCACACGAGGGCTCACCTCCGCGCAGAGGAAGCACGGCCTCCCCACCTATCAGCCGGCACCCCCGGTCGGCGCCAGGGAAGGAGATATTTTCCATCAGACGCCGCTGCCTGGGCTCGGCTCTAGCCTTCTGGTTTATTGTCTTGAACAGATGAGCTCAGATGTGGGGGAATGAGGCTTTGGCTGGTCGGCTCTGTTGTTTGTCTAACGGAGACCGAATCCCTCCCCGCTCTGTCAGATCGGGACCTAATGAACCCCACACAGAGCTGCCTGAAGCCTGCCAGTTGCACCCCACCGCGGGGCCCGCCTGGGAAACAATGTTCATCCCACCTCCGGCCGCCTGCTGCCCCGGGCCCGGGGCCAAGGGCACGGTGCCTGCCTGTCCTGCCAGCTCGAGCTCCTTCCTCAGCCCACTGATGGGGAAGCAGGATGGATGGAACGGATCGGAGCAGTTTGGAAATGAGGGTGGCCTGGAATCGAGAGCACCCTGAATCTGAACTGTAGGCCTTTGTTTTTTGTCCCAGGTGAACGTCAGGGACCAGTTACTCTTATCACTCTTGCCCATGTGCACTCCAGTCTTGATGGCAGGTGGGGGTGTTTGGCCGGGAGGAGCAGGACGGGGGGCCGTGTGAGGGCTGGATTCACCTTCCCACCTCCTCCCTGACCCACCAGTGCGGGGACAGAAAGAACACGTCCTCAGTGGTCGCACATCATTTCAGTATCTGGGAGGGCTGCGCTCACTACATAACAACACTACGTATTAAGCACGGCAGGCTTTCCACTTGGTCTAGAACTCAGCGTGGCTCCCGTGGCCTTTTAGGGCCCCTCCTGGGCACAAGAGGTCACTCCAGAGAGCCCATCAGGGGTACGTTACTGAGCACCTGTCCCACGAAGGCAGACTTGGCTTAGAAGGGGCACCTACAGCCAAGCAGCTCCTGACGTGGAGCTGGGTCCCCTGTTCCCCCAGCTCCCCAGAAGGGGACCCTGGCATCTTGCCCACCATCGCGACAGGGGCACGGGCTTGAGGGCAGCTCTCCAGGACCCAGGGGGTGGGCCTCAGGGGCACCAACAGCCACTGTTCAACCGGGACTGACCTGGCCCCAGACAGCCTGGCCAGATGCCTCTGGGCAGCTCAGCGGCTGGTGGAGCCCCGCGTCCCTGTCACAGACAGTAGGCAAGTTGCTCAGCTCTGGTCGGGCTTCCCCAGCTGCCACGTATCCACCCAGATGCTGTATCCTGAGGACCGTGGGGGAGGAGGAAGCCCCCTGCCTGCCTCCCGCGGTGCTCGCGTTCTAGGTGGGGGAGACCTAGAGGGCGGAGGGGGAGGCACCAGGGTCACTCAGCAGAGAAATGACGTCCCGGAGAGGCTCGTTCATAGCACGGTGGGAACAGATGGAATCCAGTAGAAGTAGGATGGTTTTTCACAGGAGGCTGTGGTGTCAGAAGAGAACTCTGGAGCTTAGATCCTTGAGGGAGGAGTCTGTAGGGCTGACAAGCCCGCACGGGGACATTAACGCAGTGGGGATGGTGGCAGCAGGTGGCTCGGAGTGAGTAGAGCGCAGGACCGACGGGAGGAGGAGCGGACGATGTCGAGGCGTCTCGGCTCTGGGCGCCTCGAAGGCCGCTGAAGCCGCACGGGGTCAGACCCGGGAGGGGGGCACTGGCTTCAGGTCCCCCTTCACCCCTGCCCCTCGTCCCTGTCTCCATCAGGAAGGTGCAAGGACACCCTGTCCACCATCACGGGACCGATCACCCAGAACACGTACGGGCGGAACGAAGGGGCCTGGATGAAGGACCCCCTGGCCAAGGATGAGCGGATTTACGTCACCAACTATTACTATGGCAACACGCTGGTGGAGTTCCGGAACTTGGAGAACTTCAAACAGGGTACAGGCCGCGGGCCCCGTGGGTGCCTCTGCCCCCCCCCCCCCCCGCCCCCACCCCTACTTCCATCGCAGGCCCTCGTGGGCGCCCTCCCCCCTCCTGCTTCCATCGCGGCCAGATCTCCGGAAGCAGGGGGCGGATGAGAAGGGCCTTCCGCCTTCCTTCCGGTGGCGAGAGGTCCTTCCTGGTCGCGGGAGGGCCCACTTCTGCCCGCCCCTCATTCCCTGCGCACAGCTCCTGGGACGTGGACTGGAGGGGGCCGGTGGTGACAGCCCCTCCCCCTCCCAGGGCGCGGGGTGGGGTGGGGTGCGGGCCGGGCTCTTGTGGGTTAGCGCCCCGGGACTGGAAACCGCCAGGCGAGGGGAGTGGGCCGCCTTCTCTCCGGGTGGTGGGCGGGCGTGCGGAGGCTCGCCGTGTGCTGGACGAAACCCATAAGTGGCAGAGCGGAGACGCGGGTCCGGACCCCTAGCCGGTGGCGGGTCCCATCACACTGCCCTTCCCCCTATTCCCCCTCCCCAACCCCTCCCCCCCCCCCCCCGAAAGTGGCAGAGCGGAGACGCAGCCCCAGGGCCCGGACCCCTAGCCGCTGGCGGGTCCCATCACACTCCCCCCCCCCCCCCCCCCCCCCCAGGTCGCTGGAGCAACTCCTACAAGCTGCCCTACAGCTGGATCGGCACGGGTCACGTGGTGTACGGCGGCGCCTTCTACTACAACCGCGCCTTCACCCGCAACATCATCAAGTACGACCTGAAGCAGCGCTTCGTGGCCGCCTGGGCCATGCTCCACGACGTGGCCTACGAGGAGGCCACGCCCTGGCGGTGGCAGGGCCACTCGGACGTGGACTTCGCCGTGGACGAGAACGGCCTGTGGCTCATCTACCCGGCCCTGGACGAGGAGGGCTTCAGCCAGGAGGTGATCGTGCTGAGCAAGCTCAACGCCGCGGACCTGAGCACGCAGAAGGAGACCACGTGGCGCACGGGGCTGCGGCGGCACTTGTACGGCAACTGCTTCGTCATCTGCGGGGTGCTGTACGCCGTGGACAGCCACAACCAGCGCAACGCCAACATCTCCTACGCCTTCGACACCCACACCAACACGCAGATCGTGCCCCGGCTGCTGTTTGAGAACGAGTACTCGTACACCACGCAGATAGACTACAACCCCAAGGACCGCCTGCTCTACGCCTGGGACAATGGGCACCAGGTCACCTACCACGTCATCTTCGCCTACTGACGCCCGTCCCCACGTGCGGAAGTGCAGAGGGGCCCCCGGCGCCTTGTGTGCGTGCGTGCGCGCGTGTGTGGGTGGGTGTGTGTTGTTTAAAAAATATATAATATTTTGTATAATATTGCAGTTGTAAAATGACAGTTCGGGTCTATTTTTTTTAAGTGGATTGTAGATCGATCCATACGCGTATGTGCTGGTCTCATCCTCCACGGTTTATATTTGTGTGCAAATGAACTTCTCCTTCTGACCAGGAACCACCTTCCTTCAAACCCTCCGCCCCTCCAGCTCCCGGATCTTGGCCGTTGGAAAGGTTTCTCCATCCGGGTCTTGCAGGCCGAAGGCCCCAGGAGCAGGGTGAAGGAGGCGAGAAAGAAGCGTTAAGGGGCGGGAAAATTTTTATGTATTGGAGAAGTTTTAAAAACCCAGAAAAATGCTTTTTTTTTTTTTTTTTTTTTAATAAAGAGGAAATGTAAAACCACCCCCCAAACGCGTTTTTGTTCCTCGTGGCTGTGTCCGGCAGGGTCGATCCTGTCCCTCGGAGCTGTACCCACCCTGAGCCACCTCCCCTGCTGAGGGGGGTCTGGACGCAGCCTGATCAGTCTGCTCAGTCCGCCTCCCCCTCCTCATCCTCGTGGTGAATGTTCCCATTCCGCGGGGCTTCCCTGCCCACCTTCCCCTGGGGGGGGGGGGGGGGGACTCGGCCCCGCTCTGAAAGCAGCACCCCCCCCCCCCGCCCCTGCCGGGAAGCGTGTGCAGGAAGGGAAGGCCCGGGCCCCTCTCCAGACGCCGCTGAGCCCACCGGCCTGCGCTGGCCTCCTCATGACACAAAACAGACGGAGAAGCCTCGACAGGTGACTCCTGAGTTTGTGGGAAGAGGGCCGACCGTAAGGATGAGGTTGGAAGTCAGGCACATCATGTCACCACGCTGTCCCCACCTCCCCTGCCCCCCACCGTTGGGGGAGCAGTTGCCTGGAGAGTCCTTCTGTACAGACCTCAGGTGCCCCCTACACACGCACGCGCGCACGCGCACACACACGCACACACGGCCCGCGTGGTCATCCCCGGGCTGCGGCCAGCCTCCCTGTGTGGCCAGGTGGTTGCACCCCCACCCCGCCCTCCACTTGCACCCAGTGACTTCTCTGTCCCGGGACTGCGTGGGTAAAGTTTCCTCAGCAAATGCAGGTGCCCGCCAGATTTGGCGGCCGCAGGAGGGTTAGAGGGAGAGAGGTGGCGTGTCCAGGGTTCAAACAGACGGCGGCTGGTGCCCGTGTCCAGAGCCCCGCTCGGCGGGAGGGGGGCACAGGTGTTCTGGTCGGGCCCCGGCTTGGAAACCGTAGCAGAGGCTCGAGCTCCAGGCAGGGCTGCTCTGAGGCACCGGGGTGACGCATGAAAACGTCCGCTTCTCCGTCCGTCCCTGCAAAGTGACGTGCTGACGGTTGCCAGCCTGCTGGACCGGGGCCCGTCCCACCACCCACTCCTGGCGACCTCGTCGCTGGGCGGCCGGCCGAGTCCGGTGCGGGATATCTGCCCCCTGTGACCTATGCCTCACCCTTGGCCTCGGCTCTTTGCTGCTGTCCTCACGATGCCAGGGCTCCCGGGCTGCTTCCTGTCTAAGCCTCAGCCCCAACCTCAAAGCTGGCCTGCCCTGCGGTGTCCGGAAAGGCCTCAGACCCCAGGGTTCCGGGACAGAGTGGCCTTCGGGGCCGGGCGACAGGACCGGCAACCGGGGGCAGTCAGGAGGGGTGGAGGCTCGGTCAGGGCCCAGCTGTGGTGCCAAAGAATTAATTCCGAGGGGCCCAGCTCGCGAGGTGGGGGCGCGGGATCCCGGGACACAGGCCGCATCCCCCGGCCAGCCGGGCCCTGGCCTGAGAAGCCTCTAGGTGGGAGGGGACAGTGGTGCTGCCTGGGCCGGGGGAGTGGCTGCCCTGACTGGCCACGTCGAGGTCCGGGCCCCGGGGGGGAGGTGGTCAGCAGGTGCGAAGGGCACGTCCCCGCCCCCTCGCTGACTCTCCGACCTGGAAACACCTGGCCACGGATCCGGATCCGAGCGGCACTCTCCCGGCCCCTCTGTGGGGCGTCCTCACCCGCTGGCCCTCCAGCCAAGAGCCTCGAGGACCGGCCCCTGGGGTGCCAGCTGCAGCTCGTGTGTGTGTGAGCTCATTACCCTCGGGCCCCACGGCCCATTGGGGCCAGGTGGGCAGCGGCTCAGCTCCCACAGGCCGGAAGGAGGACGAAGAGGAAGGCGGTCGGGCCTGTGCGGAGCGTGACCCCGGCCGGAGGCCGGGTGGTCGGAAGCGGCCTCCCTGAGCTCAGGCAGGACTCCCCAGGCCGCTTCCTCATCATGGGATCCACCTTTGGAAACGCGAAGAATCAGAGGATGAGTTTCTCAGATGGTTGCAGAGAGAGCAACGCCAGGTGAGTTCTGACCTTGGCCTTCCCCTCACCTGTAGAAGTGGGGGGGGGGGGGCCTTCCGGCTTTCAAACCTGCTGAGTCTCCTCTGGGCTCTGCCACCTCTCGATAGTGACAGTGACGGGAAGACAGATTTACATTCGACCCTCCAACAGCACGGCGCGGGGAGTAGGACCGCCCCCCCCCCCCCCCCCGTGCAGTTGAGAATCCACCTATAACTTTTGGCTCCCTCAAAACATAGCTATTAATAGCCTACCAATAGTGCAAACAGTGGATTAACACATTTTTGCTATGTTATATGCGTTTTATGCTGTATGTCACAGTAAAGGAAGCCAGAGAAGAGAGAATGTTAAGGAAATTGTAAGGGAAATACACGGGCAGTGCTGTATTGTATCGGAAAAAATGCACCTCCGTTCAAACCCGTGTTGTTTAAGGGTCAAGTGTGCTTCCCCCCCCCCCCCCATTACAGTACTTCCCAGCAGCGTGATTTTCTCAAGTAGAGAAACAAATGACCAACATCCCTCTTTTTACATTCATTTATTCGTGTGTGCGCATGTATTCGTTCGATAAATATTCATGGAGCCTCCGGGACTGGCCGAGTCCTGACTTCAGGGTGCTTCTGTTCTAGAGCGGGAGGGAGGAGGAAATGCGTTTCTGTGTAAGGTGACAGGTGGCACCAGTCCCAAGCAGGGAAAGATGCTAGAGAAAAATGGGAGAAGGGGAGGGCGTGGCTGTTTGTAAAGGCAGCTCGGGGACCGTCTGTGCGATGAGGGGACATTTGGGCGGAGGCAGAGGACGGTGAGGGGCTCAGCGGGCAGACCTCCAGAGGCTGGCAGCGGGGTGGGGGACGGCCCAGGCCTCGAGGCGCTCGGTGAGGCCGCCGCACCTGAGGCCGACCCGGCACCGCCTTCCCCGACGGCTACCACGCGGTGAAGCCGGATGTCCGCTGGAGGGAACCGCCCCCAGTGCCTGGCGTGAGTCCTGGCTCCCCTACTTGGCCTTCACGTGACCTGGAGTCAGCCTCTCTGAGCCTGGCTGCCCTCTGTAAACAGGAGCACCCTCCACCTGCATGGGGAGAGCGTTTGCGGAAGGTTCGAACGAGGCAGTGCGAGGAACCTAAGTGAAAAATACCGGCCGCTATCACCCCCCAAAGCTAAAGTCCTTGATTCCTCAAGTCTGCTCTCCTTTTGGACTTCCCTTGATGGTCCCCTGGGATATAAGCTCGAGGACCCTTTTTTTAAAAAAAAAAAATCTGTTTATTTTTAGAGAGAGAGTGAGCCTGAGTGGGGGAGGGGTGGAGAGAGAGAATCCCCAGCAGGCTCCATGCTGTCAGCCCAGAGTCCGACGCGGGGCTCGAACCCACGAACCATGAGATCGTGACCTGAGCCGAAGTGGACGCTTACCCAGCTGAGCCCCCCAGGCGCCCCGGTATTAATTGTTGTCAAATCTCTTTTAGTCCAGATTTGTTCCCCGCTCTTCTGCCCCTTTCCGTTCCTGCCGTCGATTTGCTGAAGAAATGATGTTGGTTTTTCGGCAGAATATCCCTTGCTGACATGACCTGACTGCTTCCTTCAAACGTTTCTTTTGTTTCTCTCTCCCCTGTTTTTCCTTTAAACTAGAAGTTAGATCTAGAGGTTTGATGACATCCAGGTTCAGTATTGTTGGTACAAAGACTTCACGGTGATGCTGTGCGGTTGGTTCTTGGTATTTTCCACGTCCGCCCTACGACGGCCGTTGACCTTCTCCAGCCTCCCCACCCCGTGATGGCGTCTCGCAAACACCCTATACCAGTTCCACCTGCCCCCTGGGTCCCCTCCCACAAACCTGTCGAGCCCACTGCTGACAGATCTTGCTTTGATGATGTCCCTGTGACTGTCAGGCTGATAGGAGGGCCTCCAGGGCTGTGATCATTAAGCAACTTTTGTTTTGCTTTTCATGTGGATGAAAGTGTCCCCGTGCTGCCTGGTTGCCCACCCCTTCCCCTGCCCCTGGGAATTTCGTGAGACCCTCCAGCAGCATTTTGCTAAAATCACTGTCCCTCTACACCAGACCCGAGAGACCCCACGTGTGGCCATATCTGGTCCGCAGACAATGTCCAACCCATTTGCCCTGACCAAGCCTGGAAGCAGTTGCCCCCACTAAGTAATCTTTGCTGAAACGTAACAGCCAGCCTACCTTCCCTCCCTCCCAGCCTACCCCAAACGGAGTTAGTCACTCATCCGCTGTGACCCCCAAACCATAAGAGACATGGATGAAGTGTCTCAGTGGGTCCACCTAACGCTCTCCCCGCTTAGCCTTGAGGAGCCCGGCAGGCTCGCCCCACCCCAGGGAAAGAGTAGGGATCCAAGAATCTCTCCCAAGGAATCCTCCTCAAACATCCCCTTTGAAAAAAGTCCAATTCCGTTTTTATTTTGCACTTTTAATGTGGGTGAAGAGTTTCAGTCTCTACCCAGTTCCGGACGTCGCCTTGGAGAACACAGCATGCGGTCTGGCCCCGTCTCGGGAACGTGGGGTCTAGTGTCTCCTGGGGCCGGGCCGAAAGGTCCCACCCACTTCCTGTAACACCCCGAGGTTCTGCCCTTCTAGAATACCTTCCCCACCACCCCCTCCTCTCCTCCACACTCAGACCGTCTTCAAGGTCCCCCCACCGCCAAAGGGGGCCTCATCCAATTCCCCAGACAGGGCAGCAGTAGCCCCGAACGCTGTGCGTGCAAATGAAAGGTCCTGGATTGTGACTTTCTAAGAAGACGACTCAAGATGAGTATTTGCTCTCTGAGAGCATTCTCCTATTCCGCGTGAATTCGTTGGCACCCGTGTCTTTAGGAGTTGTGGGCTGTCAGCAACAGAAAGACTTTCGTGAGCTTAAACGAAAAGGATTTTATTGGAAAGAATCTGCAAAGTTCACAGACTCCAGGGAAACCTGGAAACTCAAGATATGGGAAGAAAGAACGAGGTCAGGTCTGGGGCTCTGCGTCGCTGGATGCAGGAGTTGTCTGGAGATGGTCTCGTGACAGACTCGGCTTTAGCCACCTGTGGCCCCCAGGTGTCTCCATTTCAGGTCGCAGGTGTCCCGGAGGGTCCAGGGTCCGATGTGATGGGTGAGCCGGGGTCCACAGCCTGCCTCCCTAAGGGGCGGGGATTCTGTGACTGACACCACACCCTGATGACACCGAGTGAGGAAAGGCCTCTCCCCTAAATGAAGGGCTGCCCCGCAAAGACAAAAAACGAACCCACAAGTCCGCCCCAAACATCTTCTTGAATAGCAGCTCCACTCACGGATTTGAAATAGGACTCCGTGTCCCAAAGCTCAGTGTGTACGTGATGCTTTGGGAAACTAATCGAACTTCTCTGTTCGTGCTAGCTGCTGGGGAGTTTATGGCCAACTTGTGTTTCACCGTAGCGAGCACATTGGAGTCTTAGGGCGTCCATGCTGTCTTTGACTCTCTCCCGGTTCTATTTTATATATGTATTTTTTAATTTTTTTTTTCATTTATTTTATGAGAGACAGAGCACAAGTTGGGGAGGGGCAGAGAGAGAAGGAGACACAGAATCCAAAGCAGGCTCCAGGCTCCGAGCTGTCAGCACAGAGCCCGACGTGGGGTTCGAACCCACGAACCGTGAGATCATAACTGGAGCCGAAGTCGGACCCCCAGCCGACTGAGCCACCCAGCCGCCCCTGTTTTATATATTTTAAATTAAATTTTTCATCTTAATTCCAGTATAGTTAACACACCGTGTTTCGTTAGTTTCAAGCGTACAATATAGCGATTCAACACTTCTATACGATACGTCACCCGGTGCTCGTCGTCCTAAATGTGCTCTTAATCCCCCTCCCCTATTTCCCCAGTCGCCCCGCCATCCGCCTGTTCTCCTTGTTTGTTTTGTTTCTTAAATTCCACATGCGATTGAAATCATATGGGTGCTTCTCTTTCTCTGA
The DNA here is from genome assembly GCF_018350175.1 of Felis catus. Classification (NCBI taxonomy): domain Eukaryota; kingdom Metazoa; phylum Chordata; class Mammalia; order Carnivora; family Felidae; genus Felis; species Felis catus. The sequence continues at coordinate 63,030,326 of NC_058384.1, forward strand.
CTTATTTCATTTAGCTTAAGACACTCTCGCTCCATCCATGTTGCTGCAAATGGCAAGATTGCATTCTTTTTGATGGAGTGATGTCCCCTTGCATGTATGTGCATGTCTGTGTGCGTGTAGGTATATATCATGCCTTCTTTATCCATTCATTAGTCGATGGACCCTTGGGCTGCTTCCATAGCGTGGCCGTCGTAGATGACGCTGCTATAAAACATAAGGGTGCGTGTACCCCTTCGAGTTGGTGTCCTTGTATCTTTGGATAAATACCTAGTAGTGCCATTGCTGGGTCATAGAGCAGTCCCAGTTTTAATCTGGGGGGGAACCTCCACACTGTTTCCCAGAGCGGCTGCACCAATTAGCATTCCCACCAGCAGCGCACGACGGTTCCCCTTCTCCGCATCCTCGCCAACGCTGGTTTCTCGAGTCGTTGATTCTGGCGTTCTGACAGGTGAGAGATGACCACTCCTTGCAGCGTCGGTTTGCATTTCCCCGGTGCTGAGTGCTGCCGAGCATCTTTTTCTATTTTCTGCTTCTAATGTCCCGTTTTCTAACTCGCCGTCTTCGTGTTTGCTGTGGTTTTGTGTTTTGTTTTCCTGGCATAAGGCAGAGCAGAAACGATCATCTGTGACTCTTCAGGAATGCGTTCTGGTGTAAAGCAAGGTTCATCTGCCCCGTGAGCTTTCCCACTGGAAGGGCTTGTCGTCTGGAAGCCAGCAGTGACACACGCCTCGTGGCACGGGGTCCCTGGAGTTCTGTACTTGTCAAGCTCCCCCAGAGTCGCCAGATGCAAATGAGTCGTATTAAACGTTTACTGCACGGCACCCCTATGCGTAGGGGCATGTGATGTGACCTGTGGGGATGTTCCCTGTGTGGGGGGTAGGGGAGGGAGGGCGGGCAAAGGGAAATCAGCTACAGCAGCTCGGAGCAGGGCTCTCCTCGGGGTTATTTTCCATGTGACCTCAGCTGAGCTCTCTCTCTCTCTGGAGGAGGTGGCCTGGCCTGGGAGCACCAAGGAGAATTTGGTAGTGCCTGGGGGGGGGGGGGGGGTTAAAGTGCAGCCAACAGCAGCAGGTGCCAGGAACGGGCCGGAAAACTGGTGAACTTCCCAGAGTCACATAGCAGCCTCACTTCGGGGCTGGAGAGGAAGCCGGGAAGTCCAAGTCCGCCCGCTGCCCTCAGAAGAACCCCGCTCCTCCCTCCTCCCTCCTCCCTCCTCCCTCCTCCCTCCTTGCTCCATGACAAGCTGGCTTTTCCTGCCTGAGCCCGGAGACCCAGGGGGGAGGGCTTTCTCATCGGGGATCTCTGGCTCCTAGACGCTCAGACACAAGACAGTGGTTGTAAGGACACAGCAGGTGCCCCGGCGGATATTGGGTGGGGGGAGGTACCACAGTCGTTTCCGGACCGAGACAGAGAATTCAGGAACCGTCTGTCCTCTGCCCACGCACCTTGTGTGTGCCCCACCCCCCACCTCTGCCTAAGAGGCCTCAGTGAGACCCCTGAGCTTGAGTGCTCCTCGTTCGCTGTGTCTCGTCGTTCGGACCCCTTGGCCGGCCCGGCTCCCCCGTTCATGCAGAGCGCGTCCTCCCCTCGTCCACCAGCCCCGGCTGGAGAGAAGGTCTCGATCACGGTTAGCTCCGCTGGCTTTGCCGCTTCTCAAAGGGCCCCTGAGACGCCCCTCCGGACCTTCAGAGCCCAGGACTCTTGTCAAAAGTGCTGTGGAAGGCATCCCTGGACCCCAGGGCCGCTGGGCCCAGTGAGTCTGAGGGCCACGCGGCACCTTCCGGTTGTTGGAGGACAGTGACGCTCTTGACTTTCAGCGAAGCACTGACTCCCTTTTTGCATGTTGACCCCTCGGTCTTTCTAGGAAACTCCTCCGAGCATGGCATTCTTGAGAGACAGCCATCCAAGGTCAAGGGACCAGTTGAGGTTGTCCAGAACCAATCTCTGCGTCAAAGTGGTGCTCTGAGATCCAGGAAGTTACCTACCAGCCGAGTTGGCTCCCCCTGGGCACGAAAGGCCTCCCACACGGAGGCCACGCGGCTGGAGCTCACCTTTCCTGCCTCTGCTCAGGCTGTTCCCTTCCCCTGCGAGGAGGCCCTGGCAGGTGATCCTCCGTGCCCCCCACCCCAGCACTACCTGGGTGAATTCTTCCCCCCCCCCCCCCACCATGGCCTTGCCCCAAGCCACCTCCCTCCGGAAGGCCTCCCGGGCTCACTGGGCACAGTGCCCATCCCCTCCGCCCTCTTCACCCGGGTCCGAGCCCGCACCACATCTGGCCGCCTCCCAGCCACTGAGGCCTGCATGCGTGTCCCCGGCCAGCCTGGCTGCAGCTGGAGGACGTCTCTGCCTCTGGGGGCCTGTCCGGGCTCGGCCGGGGCCTGGCTCAGAGTGGTGGCCTGACGTGACGGGCTGACAGGCAGGCTGTCACCAGAGGGCCCCATTCTGGTTGCACAGAAGGACCTTTGACCCTCAGGCTGTGGTTGCCCTTAGTCAGCTGACCCTTCCAGCCGCTCTGTCGGCAGCGGAACCCCCTCCTTAAAGACCTTAGCCGAGTTCTGACTCCTTTGTGTCTCCTGTTACGGACGGGCCACTGCCCTCCGTGCTGGATTTCCAGAAAAGACGGCCTTCACGGGGCACCCCGGGGTTATGGCGTTCTTGTCGGACACACTGTCCTACACGCTGCCACTTTGCAGGAGATGGGCTCCTGACCCCGGAGTCCCCTCCTCTCCCCTCCCCTCTCCCCCCTCCCCTCCCCTCTCCCCCCTCCCCTCCCCTCCTCTTCTCTCCTTTCCTCTCCTCTCCCCTCCTCTCCCCTCCCCTCCTCTCCCCTCCCCTCCTCTCCCCTCTCCCCTCCCCTCCTCGCCTCCCCCCGTCCTCTTCCCTCTCCTCCCCCCTTCCCTCCCTTCCCCTCCTCTCCCATCTCTCCCCCATCCCCTCCCCTCCTCTCCCCTCCTGTCCTCTCCCTCCTCTCCCCTCCTGTCCTCTCCCTCCTCTCCCCCCCACCCCTTCTCCTCCTCCCCTCCCCTCTTCCCCTCCCTCATCTTCTCTCCCCTCCCCTCCCCCCTTCCCTCCACTCCCCTCCTCTCCCCTCTTTCCCCCATCCCCTCCCTGCCTCTTCTCTCCCCTCCTGTCCTCTCCCTCCTCTCCCCTCCCCCTCTCCCCTCCCCCTCTCCCCTCCCCCTCTCCCCTCCCCCTCTCCCCTCCGCCTCTCCCCTCCGCCTCTCCTCCCCTCCCCTCCCCTCCCCTGAAAACTAAGGGCCAGCGGCGGGTCACAGCCCCCAGGCTTTCTGCCGCTCTACCCCCCAGGGAAGCCAGTCCACTTCTGTTCCTCTGCGAGGCCAGGCCGGTGGTCAGGGTGGACGGGAGGCAGAGAGGGGAGAGGGAGGCCTTCCAGTAAGTGGAGAGCCGAGGCCGTGGCCTCTCTCCCACAGGAAACCACTGACCAGAGTTCCCGAGGCGCTCAGAGGTTGTGCGGATCCCGGGGCACCTCAGAGCTGGCTGGCGAGATGCCCCAGGGGAAGGGGACGGCTGGGGCAGAGGCTCCGGTGGTGTGGGGGTGGGGGCGTGCAGCCTGGCCTGGCAAGGCTGTGCCCAGGGAGGAGGAGCGCCGGCTAGGGAAGGACATTCAGCATCTCAAAGCACTTGACATTGAGATCGGTTTCCAAGAACCCCAAACGGCGTCTCCTGGAGCCCCAACAGCGTTTCCGTTGACACCCTCCGGAAGGAGCCCTGTGGGGAGAGCATGAACCCCCAGACGGGGTGGCGGGGTCTCCGGGCCCGCTCCTCCCGGCCGTCACACAGGCAGGGAGGGGACCTGCCTGCCCACCTCTCGGGACAGGCCAAAGGGCGCATCTCGGGGGCCACGTCGCATCGTGCGGCCCGGTTGGCACGTTTACCCAGCAGACGGCTCGTCACAGGCACGTGGGTCGCAGACACGCCGGGGCTCGGGAAGTCTCCTGAGTGCACAGAGCAGGCAGAAAGCCTTTCACCTGGGAATTTAAGAGCCTGTGTGATTTGGTTTTATCTGCAGGGTGTTTTTCTCCGTGTGACTTAACATGTGGATGGCCCTCCCGGAGGGAAGGGTGAGATCTAAGAATGAGGGGGACCGCACCCCTACACAGGAGCCCGACGCCTGTGCCCGGGACTCGCCCACCTGCCTCGGGCCTGGCTTCCTGGTGGCCTTGGCCTGGGGCCCGGTGCCCTCCTGCAGGGGTGCACTGCCCTCTGCTGTGTCTCGTCCCTTCCGGAGGGGCTGCAGGGCGAGAAGCCGGCCACTCAGCCTTGTCATGGGAGCCCCCCACGCGGCCCGGAGCTGGGTGCGTTGTTTTTTTTTTTTAATGTTTTTTCATTTTTTTTTTTTTAATTTTTTTTTTTCAACGTTTATTTATTTTTGGGACAGAGAGAGACAGAGCATGAACGGGGGAGGGGCAGAGAGAGAGGGAGACACAGAATCGGAAAATAGGCTCCAGGCTCTGAGCCATCAGCCCAGAGCCCGACGCGGGGCTCGAACTCACGGACCGCGAGATCGTGACCTAGCTGAAGTTGGACACTTAACCGACTGCGCCACCCAGGCGCCCCTAATGTTTTTTCATTTTTGAGAGAGAGAGAGAGAGAGAGCGAGCACGCGCACAGGGGAGGGGCAGAGAGAGAGAGGGAGACACAGAATCCGAAGCAGGCTCCAGGCTCCGAGCGGTCAGCACAGAGCCCGATGTGGGGCTCGAACCCGCGAATGGTGAGATGATGACACAAGCCGGAGTCGGATGTTTTACGGAGCCACCCAGGCGCCCTTAAGTCCGTGTGTTTTCTTAGCACCGATTCCTCCTCTCCCTCCTGGCTTCTTCCCTCTGGGGCTTCGGCTTCCTCTGGTCAGCAGCTGTCCTCCCGCACCATCCCTCAGGCCAATGGCACAAACCATCCCTCGTTATGTCCCCTCCCCCCCCCCTTCTCTGGAGGCCGGGAGCCAGTCTCCCTCCGGCGCCCCCTCTGGCCCGGCCCTCCCCCTCCCCGCTCCCGCTCCTTCCAAGAATGTGCCATTTCACAGAAAGCCCCGTTTTCACAGCCATGGTTATTTTCATGCGTTTCCCCAGTTCTAGCATCACGGGGGAATGTCTGACATCATCTCCGCAAGTGAATCCAGTGTTCACCAGCGCCCCCAGCCCTCCCCGCTCCCCCTCCCTTCCTTACCAGCTCTTTGCTAAGTCTCGCTTCTGTCTGATGACGCGGACACGTTTGTTCCTCGTCCCTGGAACCCCGCTCCCCCCTCCCGCTGCTCCATAGACATCAGAACACGAGTGAGGGCCTGGCCTCGAAAGACACCGGTCGTGGGTCCCCGGACTTTGCCGCACGTAGGAATCACCTGGGCAGGAGTCCGCGGCACCACCCTCGGCGGGGTCACACCCTGTACCGATGAAGTCACGACGTCTGAGGGTGGGAGCCGGGCAGTGGCCGTTTTGAAAGGTCCCCGGGGTGATTCCAGTGTGCAGAGTTTGAGAAGCAGGAACACGGCGCTGTATCGAAGGGGTCAGAGCCTCCGCCGGCCCACCTCGTCTTCGGAGCGGTGACGGATGGGGACGCGGGGGCATGTCACGTGTTGCCGGCGGGGCCAGGGCGTTCTTGCTGGGGTGCCCAGAGTTTTTCCCTGCCCCGGGGAGGGTTTCCGGTAGCCCAGGAGACTTCTCCCTTCCAGGAGGGGGGGACTCCCAGGAGCTCAGTCCCCGGGAGATCCGTGTCCCTTTCCCGGGTGTAGCCCGAGCCCTGGGCCTGCTGACGGAGCGGGTGCACCCCCGTGATCGGGGGCCCCTCTGCGCAGCCCCGATGCCCACCCCCCCCCCCCCCGGCCGACAGCCGGGCCACCAACAGCAGGGAGGGGGACAGGTGATGCCACCGGGGGTGCGAGGCTGGGGATGTTCAAGATGTGACCCCCGTGGACTCCCAGAAAGGGAGTGACAACGGGAACATCTTTCCTGGTGTTTCCATAAGGCCCCAGCGATGGTGGCCTGGGGAGGTCCGGCTCCGGTGGATGTGGATGCCCGGCGTTCTCCCTCCCCCAGCCTCTACGTGGCATCTACGGGTGGTTCCCAAACTCCTGCCACAGTCCTCTGGAGGGCTCGTCGAGACGCGGGTTGCTGGGCCCAGGCTCGGCGTCTGACTCAGTGGGTCTGGGCTGGGGCCAGAGAGGTTGCATTTGTAGCGGACCCCAAAGAGCCGCTGCCGCCGCGGGACGGGGACCGTGCTTGCGGAGCCACAGCCCGCGGCCTCTTTCCGGGTTCGCCTGCCGCTCGCCACGGACCGGCATCGGGGGAGTCGAAAAGCGAGGAGGAAGGCTGCCGCTGCCGCCCCTGCCGCGGGAAGGCGGGCCCTCGCGTGTCGCTTGCGGTCCCGCCTCAGCATCCGGGCAGCGGGGCCCCGCGGGGCCCAGGCTCCGCGTGCGCTCGCCGGGGGGCGACGTAGCGAGGATGTGCCGCGGCAAGCGACAGGTGCCGGTCCGTCCCGTCCGCTGGAAAGACCGGGTCTGTCTGCGGCCTGGTCAACCGCTCCGTCCTTCGGCTCAACCAAGAAGTGCCGGGTCAGCCTGAGATGCCCCCAGGTGGCACGTTCCAAGCACGCCGTGGCATTGGTGGCCTGGACGCAGCCCGGCTTCCCGGCCTCCCGGACCGCCCCGCCCCGCGGGGGCGACGGGCACACCCAGGCCGTTGCAGGGGGGAGTCTGGGAAGGAGAAGGGCAAGATGCTGCTACGGGAGCCCCCGAGACCCCCAGCTGTCTTCCTAAGCCTAGATTTTCCCCTGCTCGGACTGTTCACGCTTTGCTGACTTGCACCAGGTTATGGATCCGGGGGAGACGGAATTCGCCGGAACGCGCTTCTAGTCGCGTTCGCCTGAGCCGTGACCCCTAGAGCCGCGTAACGAGAGGCTAAATGTTCCGGCACCTTCGCTGCTCATACTGTTCCAATTAAGATGAACTTCGAGTCCCCCTCCTGCCGAGGATCTATCTGATGGAAGCGGCCGGGCTGGGGGTGCGGGGGCCGCTGCGACTCCGTCTTCCGCGAGGGTTGCCAGGCCGGAGGGGGCAGCGTGCGGGTCTGCTGTGCACAAGTCGCTCGGCGGAGGAGAATTCCAGCACCGCCGGGAAGTCAGAGACCGCGTGGGGAAGCGCATCGTTTGGATCTTAGGACCGGCAGCCAAGTGAGTGGGTGAGCCCTGCGGCCACGACAAAGACGCCGGCCAACGAATCTTCGACCCCGGCGCTCTCCCGGGAGCAGCTGTTGTGCGTCTGAGCTCATTTTTCAGGCTGTCCACAAATCTTGCCCCCGTCCTGGAAGTTATCTTTACTCTTCTGTGGGAACAGCAGGGCGACCACACAGACCCACGGAAGAGACATCATTCCCACGCCTCTGGGGCGAGGGGATCATCTGGTTCATCTGTACGGTTTCCCACAGATCCGTGGGACAGGTCTGGGCCAACCCCGAGAATCTGCGGCGGACTTTCAGTTCTGGGGTCGCACCCTCTCGCCCGCTGGCCGTGCGGAAACGCGCCCCAAGAACGCAAGTCCCGCTGGAAGCTCAGGCCGTGTGGATAAGCCTGGAGGCCGTGGAAGTCAGGCAGGACGCCGAGGAAAGGAGAATCGGGATGGCTCTGGGGGCTCTCGGGGCTCCCTTTGCAACCAGCCGATGCCCACCGGTACGGGGCTATGCCCGTCAACAACTGGGAGGACCGTATAGTACGTTCTGCTTGTTAGCCTCGCCGGGTCCCCCATCGACACGCGCAGTTTTCAGGAGTGACAGTGCTGCCGACAGTTACTCTTACGAGATGACCCATTTCTTTCTTTTAAAAAAAATTTTTTAATGTTTATTTATTTTTGAGACAGAGAGAGACAGAGCACGAATGGGGGAGGGTCAGAGAGAGGGAGACACAGAATCCGAAACAGGCTCCAGGCTCCCAGCTGTCAGCACAGAGCCCGACGCGGGGCTCGAACTCAGGGACCGTGAGATCATGACCTGAGCCCAAGTCGGACGCTTAACCGACTGAGCCACCCAGGCGCCCCCCAGATGACCCATTTCTTAATATGGCCATGTGGCTGGCGTCTCTTTTCTAGATCTGTCCTTCACTTCTGGATCCAGTTTTGCATCTGGAGATCCGTGATCTCTTACAGAAGCATCCTTTCCCGCCTCAGGTCTACATCCACACTAGACGTGAATCCCGCAGCGAAAACTGTAAAGACAGAACCTGCGACCCAAGGAGTAGGCACTGAACGCACCCTGGGGACGGGGCCCAACGTCCCGCTTAGGCTCTTGGACATGAGCAGGGTGGGAAGGTCAGCTGAGCCTGGGGCTTTCGATCACAGGAGCACCAGGCTGGTCTTCACCCCGCGGGTGGCTCACCTGGGGTGGAGACCCCGGGGATTGAGGTGCAGGAGAAGCAGGGCGGTAGCCCCCCGTGTGCCCCACCCACAACCAGCACGGAGTATGTGGCTTCGCAGGGAAGCGGCCCGTGGAAAACCCGCCGGCGTTGTCGGAGGTCACAGGCTCTCAGCTGTCGTCCCTCTTTCCTGAACCCGCCTCAACGCCCTCGTTGCCCGTGACACGTGGCTCGGTTTCTTCCTCTCTTCTTCGTCGCCGGCCGCATCCTTTGTGGCTAACAGGGCGAGTGGCCACGTGGTTATCCTCCGAGATCCAAAACTTGGCCGGAACCCGAATCCCACATACAGTGGGAGGTCCCAGGGGACAATCCCGTAAGGATTTGGTGGCGAGGTTCTGGTTCCCTGTTCACCCCTGGGGCTTCACGGACTCCTCGGTTTTGGATTCTCTGCTGTCCCGCGTACACACTTGTCACTGGCCGCCCCACGCCGCACCCTCCGCGACGTCGCTCGCCAAACCACAGACGCGGCACTGTGCGCGCAGCAGGCTTTACTGAGGGCTCGGGCAGAAAAAGCATTTACGTTAATGAATTATCTTTAACGTTTATTAATTTTTGAGAGAGAGAGAGAGAGAGAGGATCCAAAGCAGGCTCTGCACTGACAGCAGCCTGAGGTGGGGCTTGAACTCACAAACCGTGAGATCACGAGCCGAGTCAAAGTTGGACGCTCTACCGACCGAGCCACCCCGGTGCCCCCAAGAGCATTTACATTTTAGTGCTACGGTTTGTAAAAGTCCTCTTGACTTCCCGCCACCAGGGAGCCCTCTCATGACTCCTCTTCCGGAGCTGCAGCACCCAGACACCGCGCCATGGGGCTCGATCCCTCTTTTCTGCCGCTCAGCCCGTCCTCCAGGGTCTGCTTTCTCGGCGGAAAAGGGGCCTTGGGTCTCACTTGCCCAAGAGGTCTGTTCGAATGTCTTTGGAACTACACGGAGTTTTGCCCCTAGGAGAACCCTGACGTTACTCTGTGTGTTTCCGTCTCTGGCCTCACAGGCCAACTGTGAGCCTTGCAGGGCAGGACCTATATGGGATCTGGGTCTCCGGAGGTGAAACAATACGGTGGCCGAGAATCCATGTGCTGGAGCAGACTGCCTGGGTCCAAATACTGGCTACACTGCTTCCTAGTCACGTGGCCGCGATCGGGACCGGGTTGTTGGGAGGACCGAAACAGGACAGCAGGACTGACGAGCCTCAGGTGTCGTCTGAAGCATATGCCGAGCGCTCAGTGAGCGCCTGCACTAACGACCCCCGGATGGACCCGCTGCCGTCGCTTTTCAGCGACTGTCTCCATGCACGGGGACACTTGTCGCTCCAAACCGGGAAGAGGCCTTTGATGGGATTGAGTGACCCAGTTTGTTGATGTAGGACAAAGTGTGAGTCCTTAGGCGAGTTTTTTTTCTTAGTAAGATTGTAGTTGAAATATTTGGACACAATAAAGGAAACTTTTACTTAACCAGGCTGGGGGGCGGGGGGGGGGGGGGGAGTGGAAAAGCATTCTGTTGTTTCCACCTAAAGAGTAACAGGCCACAGAACCCTTTGGGTTTCCCTTCTCATAACTAATCACTTAACACTGAAGATTCATTTGGGGTCTTGTTTCTTGGTCTATACAGAACAAAATAAGGCAGGTTTAAAAGTCCTTTATTTGAATCTTAGACAAAGGACAAGCATGGCCTTATAAAGACTTGCTTAAAAGCACATAAATCTGGTGTCATTTACGCATCATGAACCGACGTAACTATTATTGGAGAGAATTGTAGCCCGTTCCTCGTCTTTTAACCTGTTCTTTGTTCAGCATGGACACGATCTTGGAAGGAAAACCCGCTGATGTGGCTTGGTGAACGCTCTCTCCTCGGGCCCTAACGGCTGCTCGGGTGAAGCACCACGGGTCTCAGCCCCACCACACTTGCCAACGTGACGAGAACTAAGTAATTGGTGTCTTAAGGCCAGATGTACGTGGCGGTTTTCACCCACCGTTCTACGTCCCCCTCATCTCTTATCCAGGTGGCTGGCCTGGCATTTAGGGCCGAGGGTGAGGGGAATGGTCCAATCTGCATTCACTGTGAAAGTCAACCTGCTCATCTCTCTGGGGTTCCCATGTGGGGGCCGTCTCAAGCCTCCAGGTTTAATTAATGGTCACCAGCTGCACTGGGCACAAGAAGCAACACAGTGTGCTGTTTGTTGACCTTGGCAAATGACAGACCAGGATTTATTTACTCCTTGGTTCCCCAAACTAATATAATGGAGGCTTTTAATGTGCTGCACCTTTAATGCTTAAAGTGAGCAAACCGTTACGTCGAGACTGGTGTCCGTTATCCGCCAGTGGCTAGCTACGACACGATCCACACACAGGACCGAATTTCCCGATCAAGATGCCTCTGTCCTTCTTTTTATACAGATTATTCTGACAGATAATCTGACAGGTAACACAGCTATTTAGAACAAACTGCTCAAAGTTCTGGACTTATCTAAAATAGACTTTGTTTTCAGCTTAGTCACTAAAAATAGAAGTTAACAGGATACGTTCCGATTTCTGTTTGGGGGGAACAGAACACGGCATTTCTGTTACGTGCATACTTCCGTCTGGACTCCAGCAACATCCTCCTGCACAGTCCAGTATCCTGTTTTCCTAGAAAATAAAAAGTTGACCGTAACCCCTAGGAGTGGGGGGTGGGGGGGCACAGAAACTTCCCCCCTCCCCAAATGTTACTAGGGGTACAAATGAAAATTTCTCATATTTCCTTTCTTTAGGCTTTATTCTTGTTTTTAACGTACGTAACTAGTGTTCATATCAGCAGCAAAGATCCTACTTTCTGTAGATCAGAATGACTCAGGATGGGCAAAACTAACATTCTGGTTAAGAGCGTGGGGTGCACAGGTGGTAACAAGCATCTATCGATTCTGGCGTCGGCAGTCGTACTTGAGAGGTTAGTTCGTATAAATCAGCGGCTAGTATAAAAGGCTCCACTGGAGCTTCGGTTCCCGCGGATCTGCTGCAGGAGCCCGGAGTCGGCCCATCGGTGCGCAGCGGAGAGAGGGCGTTCCTGGGTGGACAGCTTGCGGGAGGTCGGACTGGAGGGGACGGGGGTCTTACTCTGGCTCATCAGTAAAAAAGGGGGTCACGCCTCATAGGTAGTTGACGTGGGAGTTGCTTTGAAACTTTTCGGTGTCGCGAAGTCGAATACGGGTTTTTCCCTGTGCTGTTTTTCTGCCAAGTTTCACAACCTGAGCTTTAGGAAAATGGCAGGAGTCAGAAAGTAGTGCAAAAGTTGCAGGAGCTGGGCAGCCGTCCAGTGTCCAGGACCCCCAATGCCACAGCAACGGCTGTCTTGTCGGGGTCACTGCTGTGACGACCGGGCTCCTGCCCGGCAGGAAGGGTCCAGCCAGGAAGGTTTAGTCGGGACAGTGTCTCTTTAAAAATGATAGAAAAATCAGTTTGAATCCCAAGTTGCTTGTCTGTTTCTAAGTAATGTTTATTTAGAACATTCAAGAATGACTCACAGAACATTGCTGCTTTCAAATACCTCCGTGTCTACTCCTTGCTAACAAGAAAAGGCAAAGCCGTGCCAACTTGGTGTTGGGAGGCTGCAGCCATTTAGAAAAAAGTTAGTTTTGTTAGATTTTTTTGGTTTTTACTTGTGAAAAGACAAACCCTGACACTCAATAATCTAACATAAAGCTTCTCAACTACAAGCCTGGCAAACACTGGGTTCGAGATGATCCTTGTACAAATCCTCACTTTGGAAAGAGGCCGTCTACACCTACTACTGTAACGCAGCTGCGTATCTGTTCTGAGCGAGCTCAACGCCCCCCTGGGGAAGGAGCCCCTACGTCTGACTCAGTAGTTCGCACGGGGAAACACCTACTTCCATTAAAAGCCTAAAAACGTGGGATTTGCCACCAGGTGAAGGACCGTTCCTGGCCGTCCCCGTCATCACTTCCCAAGACTGCAGCGGGGGCGGCCCCAGGGGAACAGGGTCCTGTACCTCCCGGGGGGACTGCCCGCTCTAGTTTAACCAAGTCCCTGCCAGCTTGCAAAACCCCACTTAAAAAATAAATTGATATGTACACATATATATCCTGGGGGCAGAGCTCTGGCTGCAACCCCCCAGAGGCGATTTCACCAACACACTAAACCAAAACACCAGCTTGCTGTATTAACGAATCAGGTGTAGCCGCTTGCTATTTGCCGACAGCCCTCACTGGCGGGAGCCTTACACGTGTTAGATCAAAAGCACTGTGGGGCCCAGGGAGTAGTAGTGGCTTTGATGGAAACTCAGACGGTGGAATACTTCTTTGCCAATTGTCAGCGGCCATTCACTCGCTTCCTGAAACCGCACCCTGAGAAGCCCACTCCCTCATCTCCAAACACCAAGTCAAGGCCAGGAAACCACGAGGAGCTGGAGGCTCAGCAGGGAGAGTGGGGGGGAGGGGCTCCCAGGCTGCCGCTGAAGGTCATGACTCCTTGCTGTCCCTCCTGCACGTCCACCTGGAGGAGAGGCCTTTGGGGGGGCCGATGGCATGACCGCCACCTGCCGGCGGACAGGTAGGGAGAGCTGGGACAGACGGGGAGGTGCACGCGCAGGTCGCCCTCGTGGGCAGCTCCGGCAGGCCGGGGGCTGGGGAACGAGGTCACCTTCCCGCTGGCCGCGGCCACCGCTGCTTTCTCAGCTGATCTGCACGACAGACGGAAGGCACGGGGACGGAGAAGAGACTCCCAAGAGAAGACGGTCCTGTGACCTGCGGGTCTCGTTGGCACGGCCCTCTCGTCCTGGTGCCCATTCCAAGTGGAGCATCCCAGGAAGACAGTCCCTGCCGGGATATGGCCCCGGACTCTGGGAGGCTTGTGCGTGGGGCAGAGCGAGGCTCATTATCACGGCCAACTCCAGACGGCCGGGTACCCAGTCAGCAGGGCGCTTCGCCCCCACCCTGCAGGCGCAAGTTAAACTGATTTCCTCGGAGAGCATCCAACTAGCTCGGGCAGAGGGGCATCACCGTCCAGAGCCAGAAGCCTGAGCGAGTCTTCAGATTCCGAAGCCAGGCCTGACCGTGTGGGCTGACAACGCCCCAGCCGCACGGTCCCCTGGAGGATCTGCAGGAAGAGGCGGCCCGGGCGATGAGGGTGAGAAGCAGTGTTTGCAAAGTTTCGCAGGACGAGAAGAAGGAAGACTCCGTCGAGAAACCGAAGGCAGAACATCAGAGAGAAAAAGAAAAGTAGTCAAAGTACAATAAGATACAAAGGAACGTGGTAGGGCTATTTTTTCTTCTTCTTTTTTTAATCTGGGAGGACAAAGAAGTGAATTCCTTCACTGTCTTTTCCCTGGAGAAGCTGAAGATTATTGCCGAGTCATGGGAGGCACTGGCCAAACAGGAATCCAAGCTCGCCTGTCTGCATAGTCTTAAGGAATAAGTACTTGTCGGTTCTCAAGAGAAAAGAAAACCTGTTTGCTTCACGTCACTATCAGCAGAAGGTGGGTAGTGGGTGGGAATTCACGGCAAAAGTGAAGGATCTGTCCCCGGGTCCTTGAGGAACCCGCACAGGCTCAGATGCTAACGCTCAGCGGCCTCAGCATTGCTGTGGCTTAATCTTAAACTCCAACAAGCGCATCAAAACCTGCCGTGTCTTCCACGTGTGTGTTCACAGAGCTGGCCCCTCCTCCCACGGCCCACCTCGCTCTCGCATTTTGTCCTCCCCAACCCGCCGCCCTCCCTGTGGCGCCCAACACATTCAGTGTCACGTTTGAACCACAATCCCAGGTAAAGACCAACTTTCCCCAATGGGGAGTCTTTTTCTTCCCCCCCTTTGCCTAAAGCTCCACATTGTTTTGACCTTTTTGGGGGGTGTTTTTTTGGCTGTTCCGGTTCTGAAACCTGTTTTCCAATCAGCACAATATCCGCAACGGATCTGCATGAAGTCAACGGGAACGCTCATCCGCGGAAACACTTGGCGTGCTGCACGGCTGTAAATAAAAATCTCTTTATCAAGAAGTGAAATGGCAGAGGAGGGAAGGGGATCTTACTGTAAAGATGACTATTTAAACACAACAGAAATACAGAAGAGACAGCAATTCAGAAAGTACAGGAAACAGTCCACCCCAGGCAGCACTGGAGGACAGGGAGGCAGCTGCCACTGGAGAAATGCCGTCTCCCTCGAGTCTGAATTTCAGTGCTTTCCAAGTGCAAGGGCAGATGGTGAAAAACAGCTTTTCCCACTCCCTTGAACCCCACTGCGAGGCGGCTCTGTGCTCGCCACCAAGCAGGCAGGAAGGAGCATCTCTCCCCGCTCTGCGGTCTGGCAGAGTCCCACTGTTTTCCCACGCAGCCCCACGTCACTACTGTAACGACTCCGGGATGGTGCTGACGACGTGGGCTGCCTCCGTGGCTGCAGGAGGGGAGCCAAAGAAGGTGTTGGTCTGATTCCTCTGCTGATCCCGGAGATAAGGAGGAACGGACGAGCTCTTGATGTGCAGAATCCTGGTGTCCATCACCTGACAGTCAATCTGCATCATCACTTCGTAATCCTGCCCGTTGATCACGTTCTCTGCGGGAGGAATACACATACGGAATCAATATTCAACAGAGTGTGCGATTCTGCCATCAGCTTCGATCCCAGAAAGACATCAATAAGCTTTAACGGCTGCGAACTGTCAATACGCTTTCAAGGGAACAGAGGGACTCCATCAGTCACCAAGCGGCGCTGCGGCTGGGCTAGGTGCTGAGATGGCCCGTCCTCCTCGGTTCCAGCTCCCAAACCGCCTTCGTCGGTTCAGTAAGGTCTCGGAGCAGTGGCCGAGTTAACACCAGAGCTTCTGTCCACAGACATTACAGGAAGATTTCGGTGGCGGGTGGAGGCAAGAATGCTTAAGCGCTCCCTTCCCCTTCAACAGTGGGAACGAGTAACTGTCAAAAGAACAAACCTATCATGTGGGTGGCAAGGAGACCTGGGCCAGACTACTTGCCTCCCATTCATCAGTCATGTTTCTAATTTCGCTAAGATTCCCAGCTACGAGTTTAAAGGTCTGCCTTAGCAGCATAAAGCACAGGAAAAACAAGCTGTAGACATGACAGTGATGCTCTTGCCCAGAGGTCCCCATCGCTCCCCTTCCGCGCGAAGGGACTCCCATCCCAGAGTTCTTGATTCCTGGTACAAGAGACAAGTGCATTTCCCATTTGGGATTAGAGAGAGTGCTACAGGACTTGCAGGTAAACTAGAGGCTATTTGCAGAGGGAACAGGAAAACCACACAGAGCCACACTTACCTGACACGTGTTGGGTAACTCATCATGAGCTCAAAATATAGAGACACATGCTCTTACTTCCTAAGAGGATGAAAACTCTTTATTTTAGGGAGAGAGCCAAATTATTTCCTGGTTTGTAATTCTGGGTACTCGCTTTCCAACTTGAAGTCAATGAAACTCGGGCATAAAACTGATGAGGGAACTGTAAGTGGATAGTCTTTCAAGGCCAGCTGGACATTCACGGCAATGCAGTTAGAAGGTGTGTGAGTGCGGAATTCACGCCTGCGTGTCCGTTAGTGTTTCCCCTGTGAATCCGGAGCTGGGAGGGGGATCGGGCAAGGGCTGAGCTTACTACCTGTTTATGAAGATGATACGCAGCCCACCAGTGACTTTTGAAATTACACGCTGGGCTTCTCCAGGACCAGGAATTGAATTTAAAAGTAGAATTTTTCTTTTTTTGTTTTACTTTCACGCTGTGTACGCCAAGTACTATTAATCTAGAGGAGGGAAATCCAGAGTCTGACATCTGATCTTCAGATTCCATTGTTATGTTTGGGAACACTGAGCCATGGAGTGTGTCACAGGTTAGGATTTACAGAAATGCGCTAATCCAGGGCGTCTGAAATTAGGGTCTAATGTACAGACTTCAGGGAGTCCATATGTTCCTTGAAATTGCATGCAAAGTTCTGTGTGCTTAGTTTTCTGGAGAAGGGCCCCAATCACATTCTCAATGGGGTCTATGACTTCCCGAAAGTTGAAAACTACTGGATCTAATAACCTATCAACTTTAAGTTCCTTGAGCAGATGTTAGTCTATTTCAAAGCTAATGGAAGATTCCATCCCTCCACTTCTCTTGGTTGGTTACCTGCTGTAATTTTTAACACAGTCTCCATGGATGACTGATTTCTCATTACAAGTATTGCAAATGTCTTCTATTACACTTGGAGCTGATTTCCTTCTTTCCCACTTTACTAGAGAGGAAGAACTGTGCGCACTGACTAACCTTACCTATTCTTTAAGACCGTCGCTCTGGACACTTCAATTTTAGGAGTCTTGCCACCATGCGGTGACAACTAAGTAATTTGCTTAGCTTAAAAAAAAAAACAAAACTGAGGTATAATGGACATAAAATATTAGTTTCAGGTGTACAACTTGGTGATTTGATATTTATATACATTGCAAAGTCACCACCACAGTACATCTAGTTATCATGTGTCACCAAAGCTAACACAATATCACTGACTACATTCCCCATGCTGTACATGAAAGCCACACGACTTGTTTTAGAACTACAAGTTTGTACTTCCTGATTCCTTTACTATTTTGCTCCCCACTCCAACCCATCTCCCCCTCGGGCAATCACCAGTCTGTTCTCTGTCTAGGAGTCTGGGTTTGGTTTCGTTTATTTTTTCAGATTCCACATATGAGTGGAGTATGTCTTTTTGGGTCTGTTTATTTAACTTAGCATAACATCCACTAAGTCCATCCGTGTTGTTGCAAAAGGCAAGATTTCATTTGTTCTATGGCTGAGTACTATTCCATCATACGTATAAATATACATACGTCTTAAAAAAAATTTTTTTTTTTTGAGAGAGCGAGAGAGAGGGAGAAACAGAATCCCAAGCAGGCTCTGTGCTGTCAGTGAGGAGCCCAACACGTGGCCTGAACCCACGAACCATGAGATCATGACCCGAGCTGAGATCAAGAGTCGGACACTTAACTGACTGAGCCATCCAGGCGCCCCCCATTTGCTTATTTTTGCTTTTGTTTCTCTTGCCTTTGGAGTTAGGTCCAAAAAAACATCACCGAGAATGACATCAAGGAGTTTACCACTTATGTTAACGTTTTCTTCTAGTTTTATGGTTTCAGGTCTTCAAGTCTTTAATCCATGTTAATTTTTGTATATGGTATAAAATGATGGTCCTGTTTCCTTCTTCTGCACATAGCTGTCCAGTTTGCCCAACGCCATTTACTGAAGAGACTGTCTTTTCCCCATTGTATATTCTTGCCTCCTTTGTCAAAAATTAACGGACCATATATGAGGGTTCGTATCTGGGCTCTTGATTCTGTTCCACAGACCCACAGGGTTTTGTGCCAGTACCATACTGTTTTGGCTACTATGGCTTTGCAGTACAGTTAAAAATAAGGGAGCATGGTACCTCTGGCTTTGGACTTTCTCAAGATTGCTTTGAGTATTCGGGGTCTCCTGTGGTTCCACATAAATTGTAGAATTACTTGTTCTAGTTCTGTGAAAAAATGCCATTGGCATTTTGATAGAAATGGCACCAAACTTGTAGGTTGCTTTGGTTAGGATGGAGAGTTAACAATGTTAATTCTTCTAATCCCTAAGTGTGAAATATCTTTCCATCTGTCTGTATCCTCTTCAATTTCTCTCATTAACGTCTTACCGTTTCCAGTGCAAGGTCTTCCACCTCCTTGGAGGTATTTTATTCTCCTTGATGTAACTGTAATTGGGATTATTTTCTTGATTTCTCTGGTAGTTCGTTATTCACGTATAGAAACACAACAGATTTTTGTTTACTGATTGTGTATCCTACAACTTCACTGAATTCGTTAATTCTAGTCCTTTTTTTGTGGAATCTTGAGGGTTTCCTAGGCCCAGTATTATGTCGTCTGCCAATAGTGACAGTCCTATTTCTTTCTTTTCAATGCATATGCCTTTTGTTTCCTGCCCAACTGCAGTGGTGAGGACTTTCAATACTATTTTGAATAAAAGTGGTGACAGTGGGCATCCTTGTCCTGTTCCTGGTCTTTGAGCAAAAACTTTCAGCTTTTCGCCACTGAGTAGGACGCTGGCTGCAGGTTTGTTGTGGACGGACTTTATTACGTTGAAGTCTGCTCTTTCTATACCTACTTTGTTTAGAGTTTTTAAATTTTTTTTTCAACGTTTTTATTTATTTTTTGGGACAGAGAGAGACAGAGCATGAACGGGGGAGGGGCAGAGAGAGAGGGAGACACAGAATCGGAAACAGGCTCCAGGCTCCGAGCCATCAGCCCAGAGCCTGACGCAGGGCTCGAACTCCCGGACCGCGAGATCGTGACCTGGCTGAAGTCGGACGCTTAACCGACTGCGCCACCCAGGCGCCCCTGTTTAGAGTTTTTATAAGCAGATGTTTAATTTTGCCCAATGCTTTTTACCGCATCTTTTGAGGCGATCATATGATTTTCATCTTTCATTTTATAAATGTGGTGTATCATGTTGATTAATGTGGATGTTGACCCATACTGGCATCCCTGGAATAAATCTCACTTGACTGTAGTCTATGATCACTTTAACGTATTCCTGAATTGGGTTTGCCAGTATTTTGTTCAAGACTTTTACATCTGTGTTCAGCAGGGGTGTTGTCTTACAATTTTCTTTTCTTGTAGTGTCCTTGTCTGGCTTGGGCATCAGGGTAATGCTGGCCTCGTAAAATGAGTTTAAAGTGTTCCCTCCTCTTCAATTTTTGGAAGAGTTTGAGAAGGATAGATATTAAATCTTCAAATGTTTGGTAGAATTCACTAGTGAAGACATCTGCCCTGGACTTTTGTTTGTTTGGAAGTTTTTGATTACTGATTCAATCTTAATAATTGGTCTAGTCAGATTTTCTATTCTTTATGTTTGGTTCAGTCTCGGAAAATTGTGTTTCTATAAATTTATCCATTTCTCCTAGATTGTCCAATTTATTGGCAAATAATTGTTCATAATTGTCTCTTACGATCCTCCTTATTTTTGTGGTATTAGTTTAACTTTCATTTCTGACATTATTTGAGCCTTCTGTTTTCCTGGTGAGTCTATCTAAAGGTTTGTCTATTTTGTTTATCTTTTCAAAGAACCAGCTCTTAGTTTCAGGTATCTTTCCCATTATCCTTTTAGCCTCCTATCTCATCTATTTCGGCTCTGATCTTTACCTTCTTCCTTGTACTAACTTTGGGCTTTGTTTGTTCTTCTAGTTTCTTTAAACGTAAAGTTAAATTGTTTGAGATGTATCTTGTTTCTTGAGGTAAGCTTGTATCCTTACGAACGTCTCTCCTCACTTTTGTTCATCTTACAGTTTGTGGTATTTGTGTTTGTTTTCAATTGTTTCTAAGTATTTTCACCTTTTGACTTCTTCTATGACCCAGCAGCTGTTCAGTAATGCGTTGTTTAATCTCCATGTACTGGCAGTTTTTCTAGTTTTCTTATAACTGATTTCTAATTTCATACTATTGTGGTCAGAAAAGATGTTTGAAAGGATTTCAACCTTCTTGAATTTACTGCTCTGTTTTGTGGCCTAATATGTGATCTGTCCTAGTGGGTGTTCTGGGTGTACTGGATAAACATAATACAGCAGCAGAGACAGACAGAGACAGAGCGTGAGCAGGGGAGAGGCAGACAGGTTAACACGGAATCTGAAGCAGGCTCCAGGCTCTGTGCTGTCAGCACAGAGCCCCACACAGGGCTCGAACCCACAAACTGCGAGATCATGACCTGAATCAAAGTCTGACACTCAACTAACTGAGCCACCCGGGCACCCCTGATTTTACTAATTTTGTGTTTTAACCTCCATACTAGCTTTGTAAGTGAATGAATCCACTATTTTTACTATAGATTTAGTTTTTCTCGTGAGATTTTTACTTTCACAGGTTTTCTTGTTATTAATCACTGCTATTTCTTTGTAGCTTAAAGAAGTCCCTTTGACATTTCTTGAAAGGCTGGTTTAGTAGTGATGAAAGCTCTGGAAAGGTTTTTCTCTCTCCTTTCAATCCTGAATGATAACCTTGCTGGGTAGAGTATTTGTGGTTGGAAGTTTTTTCCTTCCAGCACTTTGAATACATCCTGCCGGTCTCTTCTGGTCTGCGAAGTTTCTGCTCGAAAATCTGACGGCCTTAATGGGTTGCCCTTGTATGTAACAATTTATTTTTCCCTTGCTGCTTTTAAGATTCTGTCTTTAAGTATTTTAATTATAATTATAACATGTCTGGGTGTGGATCTCTTTGGGTTCATCTTGCTTGGAACTTTCTGGGATTCCTGGATCTGGAGGTCTGTTTCCCTCCACAGGTTAGGGGTATTTTCTGCCCCTCTCTTTCTTCTCCTTCTGGGAACCCTATAATGTGAATGTAATTCTACTTTATGTCTTTTTGGTCCCGTAAGGTCTCTTCATTTAAAAGAATTCTTTTTTCTTTCGGCTTCTCAGTCTGGATGAGTTCCAATGCCTTGTCTTCCAGCTCACTGAGCCTTTTAATGTGTTACTCTGCCTGCTGTTGAACCCCTATAGCATATTTCAGCTCAGTTATTTTTCTCTTCAGGTCTCTGACTTCTGTTTGGTCCTTTCTTGTATTCTCTTTCTCCCTGATAAAGTTCTCACTGTGTTCATCCATTCTTCCTCTGAGTTCGGCAATCACCTTTATTGACTACTACTTTAAATTCTTTATCAGATTTCTGAACCTCTGTATCATTAAAGTCTTTTTCTGAGGTTCTGTCTTTTCTTTCATCTGGAACATATTTCTCTGTGTCATTTTGTTTGATTCCCCATGTGTTTCTATGTATTAGACAAAGCAGCTCTCTCTCTCTCTCTCAATCTTGAAGGATTGGCCTCTGTAGGTGATGAAGCTTCTCATTCAACTTTGCCCTGGTTCATGATGATCTCTTGAACCTTTGGGACAGTCTACACCACCTGATTTCTTCTTGATGTGTCCCTGCTGTTGAGAGTGTGCCAAGACCTGTCAGTGTTCCCAGGGGAGGAATCTCATTTAACACTGAGTTCAGGCAATTAAAAGTGAAATCCCTCCGGCCAAGAGCTTTTAAAGTATGCGGCTCAGTCAGTTGAGTGTCCAACTCTTGATCTCAGTTCTGGTCGTGATCTCATGATTGTGGGATCAAGTCCTGCATCAGGGCAAAGACTGCTTAGGATTTTCTTTCTCTCTCTCTGGCCCTCTCCCCCCTCTCTCTCTCTTAAAAAAAAAAAAAGAAAAAGAAAAAGTATGCAAAGAGATAGTCGTAATCCCTTCCCTGTGCTGGCCACCAGACCAGGAGATCTGGAGGTGTCACCTGGGCAACAGTTTTAACAAGTGGGGCTCCAGATGAATGAATAATCTCCTTTCTGGGAGGTCTTATAGATCTGTCATGAGGCCAGAGGAGCGGACACAGAGGTATCTCCCTGGCTTACGCTCCCCGGGAGCACCTTATCAGCCTCTCCCTGTGTGGGCAACCTGAAGCCTACTGCCCAGGCAGGAGCTCGAGGGTAGCTGGCCTTTTCCCCAGGGAGACTGCTGTCTGCAGTGCTCTAGGGGTGGTGGCCCGCCAGGAACTGTATTCTCCACTGTTACCTTCCCCTGGAGCTCAGGAACGGCAGCCCCCCTGGCACTAGGGCCAGGCAACCAAGGGCAGCACCGTGTAGACTGTGCCTACCTGCTGGCTTCAACTAGGCAGGTGGAGAGCGTACGGGGCGTGGCATGCTCGCCGGCTTCAGAAAGGCAGCCGGAAGATGAGCCCGCCTGTGGGCATCAGGACTGCAGCAGGAGGGCGCCTTCCTGTGCCGGAGCACCGGCTGGGGGTGGGGCAATGCTGCGCTCAGCTGCCAGGGAGAGGGGAGCGCGGCACCTGCCTACAGGCACTCTCTGGCTGCAGTGAGGCAGCAGGATGGTCTCCTCCCTGCGTGCTGGTGGGGGCGGGGGGGGGGGGTGCTGGCGGCGGGTGCAAAACTGGCCTCACCAGTGCCTCTCCTCCGGGAGAGTTTCGACTGTCTCCCCTCCAGCTGCTGCTTTTAGATCGGCAAGTGAATTTCCTTCTCATCTAGTCTAAGCACTTGTCAAGCTGCTGTCTGTGCACTGGGTCGGGGTGAATGAGGCTGCAGGCAAGCTCTCTGAAAGGGGACCTCGGTTTCTACAGTCCTTTGGGTTCTTTGGATAATCAGCCTCGTTCACTTCCTAATAAGCCGGATGTTCTGGGCTTCTCTCTCCAGTGCAGGACTCGAGGGGCCTGAGGTGGGGCGCCGACCCCTTGCTTCCCGGGCAGAGGCCGCGGGCTGGTGAGCTCCTTCCCTGTTGTGCATCGCTGTGCCAGGGACGGGGTTTTGGCACCCCTGCATCTCTCTGCTTCTCTCACCCGTCCGGATGGGGTCTTTCTACCCTTTGTCGGGGAGAAGCAGAGGGAAACTTTCCAGAGGCAGCTGTAGGTGTGTGCGGGAGGAGGGGAGTCGGGATCTTCCTATATGAGCACCTTGTGGAAGTCGTTTGCTCATCTTCGGAGAATTAAATCCGAATGCCTGCAAGTTAGCCAACGTTTCCTACCAAAGTGCTTTCTTTCCCCGCTTCTCGGGCAGCTGCGGCTCTCTGGAAGACAGACAACCTGCCCGTGCATTTGGAGCCATTTCATTTGGAACGTGCGGCTGGGCTCAGATTTCAAGGGGTCACACCAGTCGTTTCCTTTTGGAACCACAGTTACTCCCCGTTTCAGAAAAACTGTGTGTGTTGCGGGGGGTGGGGGGGTGCAGGCATGCTCACGTGCACGCTGGGGCATACGTGCCCCGATAACGGAAAGCACATGTGTTAGAGACATGTAACGTACGTTATTAATTTTTACTGCTTTTCTGGATTAATGTGGGATCCAGATGACAATTTTGAGATCAGGAGTAGGTTCCCTCGTACGTGGCCCAAGCCACCTGCAGAAGTCACTACAGCCCGTGTGCCCGCGGTGGTCCACACCGATAACTGGATTTCCCTGATACCTTAAGTGCTGAGGAGAAACGGAGGACCTGGTGACAGAAGCTCAGAGGCCTTGAGGGCAAAGTAAAGCTGTGGCCTGGCCCCCAGACCCGGGAGTCCCCAGCCGTGGCTGCAACGGCACTGCCATCTTAAGCCCAGCCGGGAGACTCAGACGAAGGATGGTCTAGGCGCCATAAAGACGGGTTCGGTGCTTTCCTCCTTCCTGGAAGCAGCGACTTCTGGGGCAAGGAAACGATGAGTGCCGTCGGAAGGCCACCAGGGAGGACGGGAATGCCTTGAGCTGGATTCGGGAAGCCCCTTCTGCGTGACGAGCTGGGGTCTCCGGGCGTGAAGTGACCTGCCGCGAGGAGCCCCAGGTTACCCGGACCTCTGCACGGCAGTCGAGGGGCACAGCGTAATCTCCTATCCGCTCCGTGGGACTCAGTCAAGAGTTCTCTGGGCGTTTCAGTACTCACCCCTGCATCTCACCACTACTGGTGAGGTTCTGACTATTTTAATTAAAGGAGGACGGACTGGGAAACAGCCTATGGTAACTTGGGACCCCTCGCCTGGGCTGTCGGGCGTCTGTTCACACGGTACATTTGCAGGAGCAGCGGAGAGGCTCTGAAAGTCCCCTCGAAAGGGCAGGTGAGGCTCCTGTTACCTTTCACCCCAAGGCTGTGAGTGTGGTCAACAACTCATCGTCCCTGAAAGGCCAGCGTCTTCAACTGTCGCCCACGATTCGCGCCTCAGTGTGAGTAACAGACTCCGCACCTCCACTGCGGGCCAGGTCCCCGCCGTCCACGCGCAGCGCCCTCGTACTAAGAGCGTCAAGCGCAGGAGCCTTGTGACAGGACAGCCGAGAGCTGAGATATGTGACAGGACGGCTAAGCTGTTTTGGGGTACTTCATTAAAAAAAGGCCTGGACTGTCCGGGGAAAGCTGGCCCAAAAGGAACGGCATGGAGCGAGAGGCGAAGGGCTCGCTCTCCGTCGCCTCTCAGCAAACATGTGGCTACTGCACAGGTGACGAAAGTCCTTTTCCGTCCTGGGCCTTCTGAAGTGAGCAGGAGAATGAGACGAAACCCTGATCTGAGTCAGGAAAAAGGTGTAGAAAAAAAAAAAAAGGATACTTCAAATACAAAATTCATCAGACACATAAAAAGGAAAAGGAATGAAGGACTTCAGATACGAACGCTAAAATGTGACTCTGAAAGCTCAGAAGGGTTGAGGAAGCAGCAAATGTGCCTGGACCCTGGAGGCGGAAAGACTCCAGGCAATGTGGAATTTTGAACAGCCTGTAAACGCACAATAACCGAGAACGGCCTGCCAGGAAGGAGGCGGTTAGCTGGCTAGCCCACGCCAGAACCTTGACCATAAACAGAATTTAAAGATGCAGACGTTTCACAGGAAGTTTAATTTTAAGAAGTCACAAGACTTCAATGCTTTGCAAAGAAGCATGTGTCATAAAACAGATTTCTATTCGGGATCAGACGCTAATCCTAACAAGAGGTAGTTGGCTCCATGTAAGCTAAGCTGGTGACAGGCAGTGACAGGCTGTCGGTATCTGTGCCTGAACCCAGTGGGGTTGGGGGGTGGGGTGGGGGTGTGTAGGGTTGCGTGGACAGTAGATAAAAATCCGCCAATCCACAGACCACAAGAGATACCTTCAAGCAAAACAAACAAAAGGAAAAACACGGAAGGAAGTCCAAAAGGGGAGACACCACGGGAGGGGAGGGGAGGAAGTGGGGAGGGAAGGAGCAGGGGGAGGGGAGGAGGGGAGGGAAGGGAATACAATGAACAGTGAAGCGGCACAAGGTCACGGCATGGCGGCTCCCAAGAACTCCCATAAGCTGGGGCCACTACGCCTGGTCCATCTTATCGCCAATTTTCAACTCGAGTCCTGGTTTTGACCATCCCAACACACCATGCATTGTATCTCTGTTGGTATTTTTTCCTCTATTTGGAAAAATCGCCCTTCCTGCTCTTTCTCACCCAAATTCTCTCTCCGAATTCTATTAACCCTCTAAGGTCCATTTCAAGTCCCCCTTGTTAGAAACCTTCCACGAGAACTCCGCCACTGACCTTTTTCTTCATACCCAATATATAAATGTTCTACTTAATTGAACCATGTCAAAATACTTACAGAAAAGAGCTTTGGCTCCTTTAAGAAATGACTGGCACTTCCAAAGGTGGGGCAGCTAGAACCTCTCCCTGCTCAGCTGGCAAGGACCCTAACAGTCACACTACGGGTGGAAACACAGTAGGTACTTCCGACTTGAAGAGTCTTTCTGGAGACGTAAGGAACTCGGACAAGCAAAAGAACCCCTTGCGACCCCATGTCTGCCCTCTGCCTGAAGAAACTAAAAGCAGTGGGGGGGCGGGGGGGGCGGGCAGAACTTTGGGCTGGGAGTGTCCAAAGATAGGGAGACCCGGGGGAGGGAGCAATATCATGTTCAGCTGTAAGACAAACCAGAATTTGGGGGGCACCTGGGGGGGCTCAGTCAAGTGTCCGACTCTTGGTTTCAGCTCAGGTCATGATCTCGTGGCTTCGTGGGTTTGAGCCCCACAATGGGCTCTGTGCTGGCAGTGCGGAACCTGCTTGGGATTCTCCCTCTCTCTGCCCTTCCCTACTTGTGCCGTCTTTGTCTCTCTCAAAAATAAACTTAAAAAAAAAAAAAAAAAAAAAAAATATATATATATATATATATATATATATATAATTAAAAAGACAAACCAGAACTTGTTATGGGCACTGAGCAATTGGGAGTCAAATAACAAAGAGCCTATCTAGTTATTCAGATCTATAATAATTTCACACAAAAAAGTGGGGGCCTGGAATAGCGTATACAAAAACCATTAACCCTTACTTGGGGTGGTCATGATGAATGAGGGGAGCTACTAGAATTCAGGGGGCAGAGGTCAGGATGCTGGACAATCTGCAAGGCACAGGGATAGTCCCACATCTCGTGCAATATTCACATAGGTTGAAAAAAAAAACCCTTATTACTACTATATTAATCAAGACAGAACCTCACTGGTTTACTAGGTAGTGTGGCTTCAGAATACATTCTTATAACTACCCCACTATGCTGGGAATATTGTTTCTTTCTGAACTCGAGAACTGTTCATCTCATGGACGCCTGGGTGGCTCAGTCGGTTAAGTGTCTGACTTGGGCTCAGATCACGAACTCATGGTTCGTGGATTCAAGCCCCGTGTCGAGCTCTGCACTGACAGTATGGAGCCTGCTTGGGATTCTCTCTCGCTTCTCTCTCTCTGCCCCTCCCCCAGCTCCCTCTCTCTCTCTCTCTCTCTCTCTCTCTAAGATAAATACATACATTAAAAAAAAGGGTTCATCTCAGAAAATCACATCACCGGTGCCAGAACCACTCTTGGAATCTGATCACTGTCAGGACACATTGGCATCAGTCTGCATTTCTAGCAATTGCTCGCAGGGACAGTATGCATTGGTGCAAGTACCTGACTTGGTCACTACCTCTTCTATATGATATATAGCGCCTGAACATTATACATAAATAGTCATGAATTCAACAGACATTTACTGAATTCCTACCACGTGCCAGGCACTGAGGACAGAGGAGTGAACAAACAGGAAAAGAAATTCCTGTCCTCACAGAGCTTCCTTCTTATAAAACGAGAGAGGAGGCAGAGACGGAAAGTATACAGAATGTTAAGTACTACAGAGGAACACAAAAGCATGGAAGGAGGTTAGCGAGTGTGGTGGGTGGGGAGGGGCATGCGGGTTTAGACACGGTGCCCAGGGCGCCTCTCCTAGAAGGTGATCTCTGAGTAAAAACGTCAGGAAGTGAGGGGCAAGCCATGCAGCCCTCAAGTGGAGAGTCTCGGGCACATCTGAGATGCCAGGAGGACATTTAGTAGAGAAGAGCAGCAAACGATAGGAAACAGGTGAGGCCTGATGGGCCGGAGAGAACAGGGCTAGCACTGTAACTTGGGAGTTGTCTACAGACAAAAGACAGATGGGACCAAATGGTATCACTCTTGGGGAAGGAGTGATGGGAACATGTGGGTTAAGAAGAATGAGCATGGGGGCGCCTGGGTGGCTCAGTCGGTTTAGCATCCATCCGACTTTGGCTCAGGTCATGATCTCATGGTTTGTGAGTTCGAGCCCCGCGTCAGGCTCTGTGCTGACAGCTTGGACCCTGGAGCCTGCTTTGGATTCTGTGTCTCCCTCGCTCTCTGCCCCTCCCCCACTCACTCTCTCTCTCTCAAAAATAAATAAACATTAAAAAAAGGAGGGGGAGGAGGGGGGAGAGGGAGGAGGGGGGAAGAGCATGAACAGGTCTTGAATCTCATGATTGATGAGATCGAGCCCCGCATCAGGCTCCACACTGATAACACGGTGCCTGCTTGTTCTCTCTCCCTCTCTCTGTGACCTTTCCCCACTTGCACACACGCATGCTCTCTCAAAATAAATAAACAAACATTTAAAAAAAGAAGAACGAGCATGAGGAGAAAAGGGAAGGTCTGTGGTTTCATCAGATCACGGAGAGTACCTTTATCTGAGAAACCAAACTCAATTTGTAACCTACATTGATCCATTCATTCATTCACCAGTATTTGAGCACTGATTACAGGCCAGGTACTGTTACCGACTCTTATAAACATTAGGTCCCAGACCATAATTAGGCCATATCCAATTAGACCTAGGGAGCATTTTCTAAAGGAACATGGACAACATATGATGGGTTACAAAACTGTCAACATTCACTGAGTGCTTTAAACTGTGAGGGATTACAGAAGAAAATGGGGCTTCTTCCCTTCCACAACTTCCTGGAGTGTTGCAAAAGCAGAATTTAAAATATTTAAAATCTTTAAAATATTGGCAGTCCAAGACGGCGGCATAGGAAGACCCTGAACTCAATGTCCTCCCATGGACACACTGAATCTACACATATAGAGCAATTCCTCCTAAGGAAGAACTGAGGATTGGTTGAACAGCTTCTGCACAATAAACAACAGAAGGACCACACAGAGACATGGCTGGAGGTGCCAGCCAGTGCCATTTTTTACGTCTCCCCCCATCAAATCATAATAGCTCAGGTGAGAACAGGGCCAGCCTGCTAGGGCCACCCCAGCTCCAGCTGTCCATCCTCCCAGGGTAACCCCAGCATGGCACTCCCAGGGACACCTGGCCCGTGCCTATCTAGCTGCCAGTAATAGTAGGGGACTTTAATATCCTACTTATAACCACAGATCACCCAGACAGAAAAATCAATACAAAAGCATTGGCCTTATTAGACCAAATGGACTTAAAACTTAAGAATACACATTTCCTTCCCTCCCTCCCTCCTTACCTCCCTTCCTCCCTTCCGAATAAACATTTTCAAGGGGTGCCTGGGTAACTCAGTTAAGTGTCTGACTTCAACTCAGGTCATGCATGATCTCATGGTTCGTGGTTCCTGAGTTCGTGCCCTGCATCAGGCTCTGAGCTGACAGCTCAGAGCCTGGAGCCTGTTTCTGATTCTGTGTCTCCCACTCTCTCTGTCCCTCCCCAACTTGTGTGCCCTCCTTCTCTCTCCCTCTCCCTCTCTCAAAAATAAATACACATTTAAAAAAACTTAAAAATGAGGCACCTGGTGGCTCAGTTGGTTAAGTGTCTGACTTCAGCTCAGGTCATGATCTCCTGAGTTCGAGCCCTGTGTCGGGATCAAGACTGATAGGTCAGAGCCTGCAGCCTGCTTCGGATTCTGTGTCTCCCTTTCTCTCTGGACCCCAACTCCACTAGTGCTCTCTCTCTGTTTCTCAAAAATGAATAAATGTTAATTTTTAAAAATTTTTTTAAAAAAAGAATAAACATTTTCAAGTGTACATGGAACATTCTCCAGGATAGATCACATGTTCAGCCCCAAAACAAGTCTCAATAAATTCAAGAAGACTGCAATCTTACCAAGCAAGCATATTTTCTGGCCACAATAGTACAAAACTAGAAATCAATTACAATAAGAAAACTTGAGAAAAAAACCCTACAAATAAGTGGAGACTAAATATGCTACTAAATATCCAATAAATCAATGAAGAAATCAAAGAGAAAAAATTTAAAAATACCTTGGGACACAAGGCAATAGAAACACAACTTTCCAAAATCTATGGGATGGAGCAAAGGCAGTTCTAAGAGGGAAATTCATAGCAATACAGGCATACATACCTCAAGAAACAAGAAAAATCCCAAATAAACAATCTAACTTCACACCTAAAGGAACTAGAAAAAGAACAAACAAAGCCCAAAGTTAGTGGAAGGAAGGAAAGATGAGAGAGGAAGTAAATGAAGTCGAGATTTAAAAAAATAATAGAACAATGTAAAAGTTTTTTTCTTCTAATTGATAAGCCTCTAGTCAAACTCATCAAGAAAAAAAGATGGCCCAAATAAAATCAGAAACGAAAGAAGTTAACAACTGATACCACAGAAATACAGAGAATCCTAAGAAACTCCTATGAACAATTATACACCAACAAACTGGAAAATCTAAAAGAAATAATGCCAGAAACACAAAACTTTCCAAGACTGAATCTCGAATATTTAGAAAATCTACTCTTGAGTTTGGGATGCCTGGGTGGCTCAGTTGGTTAAGTATCTGACTTTTGGCTTCAGCCCAGCTCATGATCTCACAGTCATGAGATCAAGCCCCATGTCAGGCTCTGCGCTGAGTGTGGAGCCTGCTTAAGATTCTCTCTCTCCCTCTCTCTGCCCCTCCCCTACTCATGCTCTCTCTCTCTCTCTCTCTCAAAAACAAAAAACCTGAATAGAACAATTACAAGTAATGAAATTGAATCAACAGCTTATTAAAAACACTCCCCAAACAAAAATCCAGCAGAAGACAGTTTCACAGGTGAATTCTACCAAGCATTTAAGAAAGAGTACTTATCCTTCTCAAATTATCCCAAAACACTGAGGAGGAAGAAACATTTCTAAACTCATTTTACGAGGCCAGCATTACCTTGATGCCAAAAACCAGACAAAAGCAACATAAGAAAAGAATATTACAGGCCAATATCCCTGATGAACATTGACGTAAAAATTCTCAACAAAATATTAGCAAACTGAATCCAATAATATGTTAAAATGATCACATGCCACAATCAAGTGGGATTTATTCCAGGGATGCAAGGATGGTTCAACATCCATGACTCAATCAACATGATACACCACATTAACAAAATTGAAGGTAAAAATCGTATCTCAATAGATGCATTAAAACACTCAACAAAGCAGGTATAGAAAGAGCATATCTAAACATAATAAAGGTCATATACAACACACCATCAGCTAGCATCACTCACTCAATGGGGCAAAGCTAAAGCTTTTCCTCAAAGATCAGGAAGAAGACAGGGATGCCCACTCTCACCACTTTTATTCAACATAGTACTAGAAGTCCTAGCCACAGCAATTAGGCAAGAAAAGGAAATAAAAGGCAATCCAAGTTGGAAAGAAGCAGAACTGTCACTATCTGCAGATGACAATATTACATATAGAAAACTCTAAAGATTCTACCAAAAATCTATTAGAATTAATGAATTCGGTAAAGTTGCAGGATACAAAATTAAGTTGGTTGCGTTTCTATATGCTAATAACAAACTATCAGAAAAAAATTAAGAAAACAATCCCACTTACAATTACATCAAGAAGAATAAAACACCTAGGAATAAATGTAAACTAAGGAGGTAAAACCCTGTACTCTGAAAACTATAGGACACAGACTAAAGAAACTGAAGACAAATAAATGGAAGGATATACCTTGCTCATGGACTGGAAGAATTAACAGTTAAAACGTCCACACTAAGTAAAGCAATCTACAGATTCAATGCAATCTCCATTAAGATACCAATGGCATTTTTCAGAGAAACAGAACAAAGAATCTGAAGATTTGTATAAAACCATTAAAGACCCAAATAGCCAAAGCAATCTTGAGAAAGAAGAACAAAGCTGGATGTGTCATGCTGTCTGATTTCAAACTATACTACAAAGCTACAGTAATCAAAACAGTATGGTACTGGTATAAAACAGACACACAGATCAATGAAATAGAATAGGGAGCCCAGAAATAAATCCATGGATAAATGGCCAATTAATCTATGATAAAGAAGCCAAGAATATACAATGGCAAAAAGACAGTCTCTTTAATAAATAGTGTTGGGAAAACTGGATAGCCACATGCAAAAGAATAAAACCGGACCTCTGTCTTACACCATGCCCCAAAATAAATTGAAAATGGTTTAAAGACTTGAATGTAAAATCTGAGACCATAAACCCCCTATAGGAAACATAGGCAGTAAGCTCTCTGACATGGTCTTAGGAATATTTTTTGGGATGAGTCTCCTCAGGCAAGGGCAATGAAAGCTAAAAGAAAGAGAAGAGATTACATCAAACTAAAAAAGCTTTTGCACAATGAAGGAAACCACTGGCAAAGCGAAAAGGCAACCTACTGAATGGGAGAAAATATTTTCAAATCAGACACCTGATAAGGGCTTAATATCCAAAATATATAAAAAACTTACACAAGTTAATGTGAACAAAATAAACAACCCGATTAAAAAATGGGCAGAGGACTTGAAGAGACATTTTTTCCAAAGAAGACATCCAGATGGCCAACAGACACATGAAAAGATGCTCAACATCACTAATCATTACGGAAATGCGAATCAAAACCATAGTGAGATATCACCTCCTACTTGTCAGGCTGGCTACTATCAAAAAGACAAAACGTAACAATTTTTGGCAAGGATATGAAGAAAAGGGAATCTTTATACACTGCTGGTGGGAATGTAAATTGGTGCAACCACTATGGAAAACAGTATAGAGGTTCCTCAAAAAATTAAAAACAGAACTGTCACATGATCCAACAATTCCATTTTTGAGTATTTGAAGAAAACAAACACACAAATCTGAACAGATATATGTGCCTATATGTTCACTGCAGCATTATTTACAATAGCCAAGATATGTAACTGCCCATCAACAGATAAATGGATAATGAAGGTGTGGTACCTATACACAATGAAGTATTAGCCATAAAAGAGTATGAAATCCTACCATCTGAGACAAATGGATGGACTTTGAGGGTACTGTGTTTGGTGAAATAAGACCAAGAAAGACAAACACTGTATGATTTCACTTATGTGTGGAATCTAAGAAACAAATGAACAAAGGACAAAGAAAACAAAACAGAAAAAGACTCGTAGATAATACAAAACAAACTGTTGGTGTGTTTGTAAATGTTGGTTAACAAAAGAGAGAGGGATGGGGGGGGGGGCTGGCCAGGCAAAATAGGTGAAGGGGGATTAAGAGGCACAAACTTACACTTATAATAAGTCAAGATGTAATGTACAGCATGAGGAATATAGCCAACAATACTGTAATTAGCTTTGTGGGGATCATTTTGTATAAAAATACCAAATCACTGCGATATACACCTGAAACTAATAGGATATTGTATGCCAGTTATCCTTTAATAAAAAAAACCATACTGGGTAAAATATCACGCAAGTGAATTTCCTCCGAAAGGCCTTTCCTTACTGCCAAAACTGAAGTAACCTCCCCGAGTCATGTCAGCCCTTTTTCTTCAAAGCACCTGTCACATGCATAATTAAACACTGGCCTGTTTTCTTGTCTACTGATGTGTGTCTTCCCTACTAGATCATCGGCTCGGTCAAGTCAGGAAGCAGGTCTGTTTCATTCACCACTACTCACACCCAGAGCTGGCACAGCACCTGCCCGGCACCCAGCAGACAATGAGAAATACAGAAAGTGACCTTAGTGTTAAGAAGGCTGACCTGTCATACCTGCTAATTATGTCATCAGCTAACACTCTGCTTCCTGAAAATTCCACCATTCTTGGCTCCAACCTGAGAAAGTGCCATCCCAGAAAGGTTCCAGAAAGGGTGCTAAGCAGCAAAGGATTTCTAATGTCCTCAAACACAAAAACAGTCCCGCTAAGACCTCGTCTCTGAAACACAGTCACTTCTCTTCAACCTCTAGTTTATATATTGAATTCCTAATCATCCACAATGATTCATTATTACTATTATTATCATTATTATTGAAATATAGTTCATATACAATAACAAAGACTCTCTTAAAGGTGACCAGATGAGATTGATCCCCTGGGAAATTTTGAGGCCTATGCTACAAAGGTCTACACTATCTATTTGGGCAAGTTCCTACTTTTTTCTCAAGTTCAGATCCTCTGGGGCTTTTGATAGCCTCCTAGGAGAATTTCAGGAAACCTGGCTCATTCCACAATTGTTCGGAGATGGATGGTATTAGACTTGCTTTTCTCTGGGCCTGCCTACTCTTTCCCTGAGAATTCTGCCCACAAATAGGGTGGCTTTTTCATGGGATGGGCAGAAGAGTTCTGGTTCACTGATCTCAAACAGCTCCTGAAAGATCATTAAAAAGGATAGGATTAACAAAATTATTACTCGTTTCTTCAAACTGAGTTCCTGAACTACCAAACAGACATCTGCTTATGTAACTGTAATTATTGCCTCAAAAACTGAAAACAAGTGAACTGCAGGTAGGGGACCCATCATAAGACTGGGCGGGGGTTAAAATTCATTCCGAAGGCCGAGTGAACTGGGCCTGGTCCCTGCTCTGCCCTGAGGTTGTAGTTGGGAGTGTTAGTTTGGGATCTGGAGCCCAACTCTAGGGATGGCCAGTAACTTTCTTGCTTCTAAGAATTAAATCACCGGCACTAGCGCCTAGAAGACTGCTTTGCAGTGTCACAATCTGAAATTCGAGACCCATAAACACTGAAGCAATGTTCAGAAGCACCTCCCTGCACAATCCAGCACCCAGGGTTCCCTGCAGGCAGATTAAAGACCAAACCTCTGCCTTTGCTGCTACTGGGTCAGAAAGCACTCTTTCCTCTGAAACACCGTGGCTCTTGAATCGCACTTAAAATCAATGTCTGGGAATTACACCTTCTTCTCGGGGCACTGACATAGCTTTCTCTGCAATATTATTTTTGCAGTAATTCTGTGCCCATTGTGTTCGTCAGATTCAGGTTCTAAAGGGAATCCCTGAATAAGCGTTTTAGAGCATAAAGGAACCTTCCAAGGGTAATGAGGTCTGAGACTACCAAATGCCTCCCAGCCTATTAAAAGCCTAGCGTACCTTTTATTCATCAAATGGACTCCTGTCCTACAGATCTGGATTAAGTAGAGGAGTCCCTCCCCCTGAAAAAAAAAAAGGGGGGGGCAGGAGTGGAGGCAGGAGGGGCGGAGATCGAGCTCGCAGGTTGGTGTCCAGAACGTTATTTGCCATTCCGGGTGTCACTTTCTCTGCAGAAATGTCAGCAGTTCTCAGTCGGCATTAAACTTGGCTGCTTTTCAATCACATAACGTTCAAAAAAGTCTAGGCATTTGAAAACACTTGTGTTTGCTACCCTCAGTTACTTGCAACTGATAGTTTTGTGGGCTTACATAAGTGAAACCAAGGAAACAGGTCTTCATAAAGGTGTTTGGATTTATAAATAGTCTTATTGCTCTAAGTTTTGCAACATGCAGCCCGGCTCGCAGGCAAGTTTGGTTAACAATAGGTAAGGCTAAATGGATGTGGAGAATCTGAGGCTGCTGATTCAATCTCACTCTTAGCTGAAACCTGGATGTTGAGTCATTTAAGATTTTATTATTTCAAAGAATAGAAAAGAATTGTTTTTTAGACACAGGTCTTTGATAACAAATAGGATTTTAAGAAATCATAGGGCGTCTGGGTGGCTCAGTCGGTTAAGTGTCCGACTCCGGCTCAGGTCATGATCTCACGGTTCGTGGGTTCGAGCCCCACAGAAATACGATCACAGAAGAGAAGTGACTGATGAGTGCCTGACAGGTGGCTGACGCTCACCTGGGCATTTTCAATGTCCGCCTTACTCTTGCAGATGGAGTAATGAGAAAATATTCTGGAAAAGATGGAAGGAAGGACGCTCCCTTTTGCTAGGGTGAGACACCAATCTAGAGAAGCCGCCTAACAAGCGAGGAAGGATCTCTACATTATCTACAGAAGAAGGAGGATATGTGCCTGAAGAGCTTGGAAGGTCGCCACCAAGATCAATTAAGGCTCTGCTCTGCTATGAACTCAAGTCCCCAACCGACGGAGTGAGGAAGGCACGGGCTGTTACCCTTGTTCAGATACTCAAAAGAAACAGCTTAACGACTGTGGAGTGTTTTTGACTTCATAACACAGAGTCGTTCGGAACATATTACTCTACACATCGAGGGATTTTTCCGTTCAGTGGATTCTGACACCAGTATCACATACGTCTGCAAACAGCACGACTTAGGGATCTTAGAACAAATGCACCTTCTCCAAGAATTTATCATGATTTTGAATTATTATAAAGTGAGACACAGACAAGCCATCGCTTGCTGTAGTTACACGATTACGCTCTGAGCCATAAAAAGTAACTTTTCTTTTTAGCAGGGAAGCCATTCTCTCTCTAGCTCGCTCGCGCTCTCTCTCTCTCTCTCTCTCTCTCTCTCTGTGTGTGTCTCTCTGTGGCTTCTATTCTTTTGGAAAAGGGCAGCAGTCATGTTTACAAGGCTCCTAAGTCCTGGCTCTGCAGGCACGAAGCCAGATGGCATTTTGGAAAGTTTAAAGGTGAATTAACCATAAAATGGTCCGGTCAGTAAATGCCATCCGACTTGCTGAGGAACAAGCAGGAGCAGAGAGTGAGGGGTGAAACCCGGGGGTGAAGTCCAGCGGAGAGGAGTTTCTTCCTCTCAAGTGTTTTACAAACTAACCTCGCAAAATCAAAGCAGGTGTTTGTTTTTTTAACACAAGAGCTGCCACACGGGAAAATGATAAATACTGGATGAGGAATGGGCACAACTGACTAAATGTCACATTCCAGCACTCCGCTCAGCTGTGACGATGACAAAGCGGGCTGGAAACTCCAACCTAAGCCTGCTCCGTCCCCCAAGGCCCTCGTGGAATGTATACAACGCGCTCTGAGAACAGCTTCGAGGCCAAAGTCCCAGAGATTCCTGCTCTTAACCACGATACTCAAATCATAAAGAGATTTTTTTACCAAGGATGTCATTTTGGTGTTTTGAACTCCAGAGAATTTCTCATGCTCTCTCATGAACAGCTAATAGGTGTCACTGATAGAGCCAAAACATCATCTTTTTAGAGGACCCGCAGTTGCCTCACAGAAGCGTTAGCACCAGGGGGAAAAGGCGGGAGGTTCTTCCCAGCATTTACTCCTGGACGAGAAAGGCTGTAGGTTTGAAGGCAGGCACCCGGTAGCATCTTCTGGAAATACTTGGGTGGGAGACACAGGAAATGTGCTCACAGAAGCAAGTGGCTGAGGGCTCAGCAGACCCGGGGTGGACTCGGGGCAGGGACTGCTTTCGCAGACGTGTCTAGCCAAGTTCCCGGTCACCTGCCATCGTTCACAGAAGTAGCATGGATTCTTTCTGTCTGTAAGGAGTTTACAATCAGAAAACTGGGGTGTGGAAAAATTAGAAGACAAAGCAACAGCGTGCCCAAGTGTAACAGAAATTAACAAAGGGCAAATCTGTCCCGTCTGTAGTTCTGTTGTGAAGGATCGATGATAATTTCTCCCTGTGAAAAGTCACTCAGGAGTAAATATAGACGGTGTTTTGGAAACCGCAAGACCTATTTGTGAAATCCAGACACTAGCGGGTACAGCGACAGGCGTAACGGTTACGATCGATCAAAGACACTTCAGTTTGAGCAAAGAAATTAATAGAGCTGCCTTTAACCGAGTGCAGATACGGAGGTGCTTGGGGAGAAGAAGGAAGAGATACATTCCTTTCGGAGAAAATGGAGTAAGAGAAAGGTGACTGAAGATGCGGGTGTGTTCTTTTAGTTTGTTTTCAGATAGAAGTTTTGGTCCAGTTACTGACCAAATCCCAAGTTCAGTAATTCACCTGCCACTCTCATTGTCTCAAACTTTGTCTGACGTGTTCTATCCCGCGACGGCGTGCAGGCTCACGTTGTTATAAACCACTGTGCAGCAATATAACAGGAGTGGGACTCACCAGCCTCAAACCGCGCATTTTAATAACTCATATTTGTGAAGGAGCTTGGAAATCTCACTCCTGCTCGTAAGGATGTGGACACCACCTCCAAAGAACTGCATTTTCTCTCTGTGGAGGAAATTTTTTTTTTTTTAAACTTTTCTATTTATTTATTTATTTATTTATTTATTTATTTATTTATTTATTTTTAAATTTTTTTTTTCAACGTTTATTTATTTTTCGGACAGAGAGACACAGAGCATGAACGGGGGAGGGGCAGAGAGAGAGGGAGACACAGAATCGGAAACAGGCTCCAGGCTCCGAGCCATCAGCCCAGAGCCTGACGCGGGGCTCGAACTCACGGACCGCGAGATCGTGACCTGGCTGAAGTCGGACGCTTAACCGACTGCGCCACCCAGGCGCCCCGGAAATTTTTAACAGGGAAATGAACCAGGCTGAGATACAGTGCTAAATGCTGCATTTAAGCCTCTCTGCCAAAACTGTCTACACAGCTGGACAACGATGGCCTGACTTACTGCACTTCTTTTTAGGTCTGACAACTCGTGTGCATGTCCTTGATTCAGAATGGTGGGGGCGGGGCTCTGCCGCTGACAGGCATCCTTTGCGGACCCACGTGTCACTGTTCTGACTTAGTTCCCTGGCCTTACGTGGCCTGGCCTTCTGGTCTGTTTGCCTCTTGGGAAACGCTGCAGAGGCAGCAGTTGTAGTCTTCCCGCAACAGACGATGCACGAGATGATCCCACGACGCAACACGGTGAGCCGAAAAGCCTACGTTTTGCACAAACATAAAGACACCGAGCACATGGGTGTGGACCATCTATGAGAAAGGAGGAGCTGCAGGAAGGCACAACCCCAGTTCATCTCCTGAACCAACTGTGCGTACCTTGTGTGCGTGGAATTGGGCAAATGCAAGAGACAACGGCATCTCGTCCACTTCTGTGATTTAGTCGAGATAAGTCAGAGCTGCAAGGGACTCTGAAATGACACAGCTCATCATTTTAGAGGCTCAGACTCAGAAGGCCCAGAAATAAGTATGTTGGCATGAAGTCCTGTGACTTCCTTATTCCTGCTGCCTGGAGACGGTCCAAAGGAAGGCTGCTCTCCATCCCAGCCCGAGTGAGGGTGATACGCTAACTGATGCAACAATTGTTTAGAAAGTGCATATTATATAAAAAGTGTTCATAACTAACTGGGTTTTCCTGGTAACACTACTTGCAACTTTTTCCCGATTTTGACCTCGCTGGGCTCCACGCTCAAAGAGCATGGACCGTGTGGGTCAGGAGACCAGTGTCAGTTCAAGCTCTGGCACTTCTGGGGCCACATCATTTTCTGGGGGAAACATTCACCTTGGGAAAAAAAAATTTACCTCTCTGAATCTTTCAATTTCTTTCTTTTTTTTTTTTTCCAAAGATTTACTTATTCATTTAAGTAACTCTATACCCAGTGCGGGGCTCGAACTCACAACGCCAAGATCAAGATGCACACGACCCTCTGATTGAGCCAACCAGGCACCCCTGATCGTTCGTTTGCTAATTTGTTTTCATTTGCCAAATACGCACCGAGTGCCTACCACACGCCCACCTTGTTCTGCAGCTGAGACGTGAATTAGACAGACAAGGGCGTCTCTGTCCCAGGGGGCAGGAGGCAGATGGTGAACAAGACAAGTACACAGAATGCTTGAAAGTGACGAAGACCAGGATCGAAAGTAAGGCACGGTCTGGAACAAGTGACTGGAAAGATGATTTCTGGGAAAAGAGAACTTTCTGGTCAAGCCCTGACAGAACCGAGGGGGCCGGTCCTGCAGGCACCCGGGGAAAGGGCACTTCAGGCCCCAGGGGACAGCCAGAGTCAAGGCCCTGAGTATCTGCGGCCCAGCGAGGAGGCCGGCGCGCCTGGGCAGAGACAGTGAAGGGAGAGAAGGAGAACGAGTCGGGGGAGGAACCAGGGCACCAGACGCCTTACAGGCCGCACGAGGTCTGGGCCTTCACTCTAGTTAGACGGACGCAGCTGGAGGGGTCAAGCGGGAGCGCCGGGAATCGACGGTTTTAACAAGAGCGTCGGGTCCAGCGTCTTGTCTGCCACAAAGGGTAGGATAACCGCTCCTACTTCCAAAGTTCTTAAGGGGGGAACGCGAGGGTGTCTGTGGAGGACGGCCAGGCTACCGAGTGACAGCAAATGTAACGCACGGTGGCTGTGTGGAGTCGGTGTGGCACGTGGAGAGGTGGAGAGGGCTTCGGGATCACGGACAGGGGCCTGGAGGCCAGCTCTCCTGATCAGAAGCCAGCAAGCAAAGCAGGCTTTTGTGACTTCATCAGGAACAGGAAGGGTAACACCTGACCGGCAGGGTGGCTGGGAGAGCAAAGCTTAGGTCACGCGCCTGACGTGGCAGGTAACACGCGCCTCTCCGGGGACCAAGAAACACAAGGTCCAGAGCACAGAAGAGCCCTAGCAATCAGCGACCCTGGCGTCTAGCCTTGACCTCCCACTGCTTCGCGGTCTCATCTTCTCCGTCTCTGCCATGGATGGAGGTGACAGTGGCTGCGGTGGTGTGACAGTTGAGTTAATGCTTGTGACACCGCCATAGGAAGGATTTGCTTCAGCCTGTTTCCACTGTTAATACAAGTGTGGCTGAGCCTTACCCTATGGAGACAGCGAAAGAAAGAGTCCAGAGGAAGCTGTTGCATTGGAAACAATGTGGGATTTATCTGTTTATCTTGAAAACATCGTCCTGTCTTTTGAGTTCGATGATTTAGTGTATGGAAAGGAAAGGGGAGGGGAGGGGAGGGGAGGGGAGGGGAGGGGAGGGGAGGGGAGGGGAGGGGAGGGGAGGGGAGGGGAGGGGAGGGGAGGGGAGGGGAGGGGAGGGGAGGGGAGAGGAAACAAAACCAAACAGATTTCGGAGCAGCGGCTCTCTATCACATAGCAGAAATGGTTCCAGAAAGGAAAACCTGGCAAGTATTAAGAGCTTCTTTAAGTCCTTTTTTAGTGCTAAGAAAGTGCTAGAAAACCTGGCAAGTTTCCTATCTCTCTTTCATTTCGAGGAGAAGTTATCCCAACCGGCTTCTTGTAACTCAGTACTTCTCAGCAGGATCTGTGACACCTCTTCCCTCTGGGGTTCTTCAGTGAACATCTGGGGGCCCGTCCTGAGTAACACAAGTGGAACCACCACGTCGTTTATGCGGGTCGCCGCTAATCTTGAGGAGAGCCAGGCTGAAGGCTTAGAAAATGCAGGCCATAAACCTTCTTGAAAGAATCTGCCTTTCTTGGGATTTTTTTTTTTTTTTTTTTTTTTTTTTTTTTTTAGAGCAAGACTTGAAAGCAGAGAAGGTCTGCCAGCCACCCTCTTCCACGGAGCAACAGTGACTTGTTACTTTTACACTATTAGCTCATCTAGTCAAAACACCACGAGACGCAGAAAGCCCCTAGACTGCAGCTGGCCATCGCAAATCCCAAACAACCGCACACTGTAGTCACTACCTGTTTTCGCACTAACAGCCACGATGTAATCTCAACAGAACTATGAATATGCTCAATTTAACCTTTATTTTCTAAGCAGGGACTAAAATACCCAACTTCCTATGTATAGCACGGCAGCTCTCAATTAATAGACTGTACTACACAAGGGCTTTTTTCAGATACATAAGGCAGGGCTGATGTTCTCCCAGTGGGAGTTTGTTCATATGATCAATATGATTCAATTACATAAATATTTACTTAGCAGCTGTTATGTGTTGGGCACTGTGCTGGGTGCTGCAGAAACAGAGATGAGTAAGACCTGGCCCCCGATCAAGGCGTCTGCCATGCGGTTCGGGAGCCAGCTATGTAAACAGATAAAACGCGGTGGCAGTGGCATAAGTGTGATACGGGTATGCGTGTGGCGTAATGAGAACAAAGAGAGAGGGGCCTTCCCTTGCCTGGGGAGGCGGGCTTTTCTGAAGGAGGTGACACTTGAGCTGAGCTCTGAAGGCTTCTTCAGCCTGGTCTGAGGTGGCGGAAATTCTAGAGAGGGATGGATAAGCATTAGCAAATACATGAAGTCATGGGGCAACGTTCTGTGCAAGGTGTCGCTGAAGTATAGAGTGTGAGATGGAAAGGGGGAGCGTGGGGCTAGAGAGGCGAGAAGGGACTTGGATGTCCAAATCCAAGATCGCTTGGGGCCGCCATTTAGATGGCAGAGGACAAAAGACAGTCCGCCCATCTCTACTCCGCACGTGTGGTCCTTCCCCGAACCCTGAATTCCTACGTCATCTGCGGCGGGCTGCTGGGTCTCTGGCGGCTTACACACCACGGTGAAATACGAAGAAGCGGCCAA
Source organism: Felis catus (assembly GCF_018350175.1). NCBI lineage: Eukaryota > Metazoa > Chordata > Mammalia > Carnivora > Felidae > Felis > Felis catus. Next base: position 63,072,010 of record NC_058384.1, read on the forward strand.
ACATCCAGGAAATATCAAGCACCTGACACATCTCAGGCACCATCTCAGGGGCCAGAGGTAGAGCGACAAGAAAATCGAAGTTCCTGCCCTCACGGCACTTGTATACAGCGGAGAAATGAGAACAAAACCAGAGTTGCACACAGGGGTGGTGCTAGGAAGAGACCAAAGCGGGACGGTGAACAAATCGTGTAGCTCAAGGAGGAGCAGAACATGGTCAGATTTCTCGGCAGAGTCGGATTCTCTCCACCTGTAATAGAGGGTCAACCGGAACGAGGGTAAGGAGAGAAGTAACGGTGTTTCGGGGAGGAAACTTCCTGGGAGTGGGCGGCGCGGTGGGCGATGCCCCAGGAGGAGAGCAGGGAAGGCGAAAGCTGGTCCCGACTCCTCCCCCGCCCCTCGGAACACACGGGCTACCTGAGGAACACGGGCTTAAGTAGACTGAGCTCACCGCCTGGAAAACGATGCAGTTTACAACACGCTAAGTGCCATGGAAACATATCTGTTCTTTCCACAAGCATGTGAAAAATACAGGGGGAAAAAAAAATAAATCACTGCGCTTAAGAACAAGGGGAAAAACAATTAGAAGGGAGCTTGGAAGTAGAGAAACCGCCAAATCATAGCTCCCTCGGAAAAAACCTCCAGTAGAGCCCACGCTCCCGAGAGTCATGGGCCTTTACACAGAGGGTGTTGGCCGTAAGCTTCCTTGAAAAGGCCTCTGGGAAAGTCTGTGGCATGCCCAGCAGACGCTGTTGCCAACACCACCGGGAAACGTCTACGGGCTGAGGGAGCCTCGGGCGCGAGAGCACACCCACGTGCGCCCCTGTGAAGAGCTCCCTCCTCCCAGCACAGCCCCTCCGGCCTGGTGGTCTTCACTCCCGATAAAGAACTCCCTGCTCCTTCTCTGGCACTTCCTGTTTTTATCCAGCTTCACCAGGGGCTGGGTTGTGCAGTGGCTCTGGTAAAGGGCCTACTTACCCACAATAACGTCTCTTGCGGTCTCCAAAACGTCCTTGGCACAGATGGGTGACAAAGAAATATGTGCAAAGAAACTTTATATATAGTCCAGAAAACACAAGAACCAGCATGCCTGCAATGACAATGGTCTCAAAGGGTACGTGGGTTTTTGGTAGGCTATAGATAGTGACCGGGGGGTGGGGGTGGGGGCCAGCCAACAGCGTGCTCAGGAGCCATGACCGCTTGACGTGAATTCTGAAAAATTCACGGGGTTCTCGACACAAGCGTAGAAGCAGAAAGAGTGGTCTGCAATCTCACTGAAAAGACAAAGATAACTGGACCGCCGGTTCGGGGAAGACTGACCCCGTACGTTCCCTATGACAGGTAAACAGAAAGGCTAATAGCAGATGTTTTCCATTTAAGCTCAGCTATCTCCCCTGCGCTAAACAGACATAATCAGAGTAACCATGGACATCCCACATGTTCAGCAAGACATCTGTGTTCAGGAGGGAAGCATTTCTCATGAACAAGTCTCTGAGGCAGAGGCAATAAAATGGATAAAATTGTACGCAAAGAGCTAAACAGGATCCTTTAAAAATGAGGTCAGTTGGCTCAGTGGGCTAAGCGTCCAACTGCGGCTCAGGTCATGATGTCACTGTTCGGGAGTTCGAGCCCAGGGTCGGCCTCTGGGCTGACAGCTCGGAGCCTGGAGCCTGTTTCCGATTCTGCGTCTCCCTCTCTCTCTGCCCCTCCCCCGCTCTGTCTCTGTCTCTCAAAAATTAATAAACATCAAAAAAAAATGAGGTCAATTAAATGGTCAAGAAAAAGTAATGTGGTTTTGGAGCACTACTTGCCATTTTCTGGAGTATATTCTGTTCTGCGTAAGAACACACAGTCCTTGGGGCGCCCGGGTGGCTCAGTCGGTTGACCACCTGACTTTGACTCAGGTCATAAGCTCGCAGTTCATGAGTTCAAGCCCCACATCAGGCTCCATGCCGACAGCTTGGAGCGTGGAGCCTGCTTTGGATTCTGTATCTCCCTCTCTCTGCCCCTCCCATGCTCATGCTCTGTCTCTCCCTCTCTCTCTCTCTCTCTCAAAAATAAACATTAAAAAAAAAAAGAATACACAGTCCTTTCTTCCACATCAGACCATTATCGATGGACACCTGCGTGAGTGTGAAAGTTCCTAACTGTTGTCTCTGCTCATGCACATTCAGTCCAACCTCTGTGTACATACAAGTCATTTAAAACATTTTTTTAAATGTTTATTTATTCTTGAGGGAGAGAGAGACAGAGCGTGAGTGGAGGTGGGGGGAGGGCAGAGAGAGAGGGAGACACAGAATCCGAAGCAGGCTCCAGGCTCCGAGCTGTCGGCCTAGAGCCTGACGTGGGGCTCGAACTCACGAGCTGTGAGATCACTACCTGAGCCGAAGTTGGACGCTTAACCCACTGAGCCGTCTAGGCGCCCCTACATACAAGTCATTTTGCACACTGCCAGCAGAATAATCTTTCTCGAACATCATTGTTACCGTGTCCTTGGCCTTTGATGGTCCTCACTACATCGCGAAGAGTGGTGAACGGATGCCTCCTTGTGGCAGCGATGAGGGACCAGAGAAGGAAATGAAGTAAAGCAGTGAGCCATGTGATCATCTGGAGTAAGAGGTTTCCAGAAAGATGGAAAGGCCTGAGGCATAAATGAGCAGCCAGGGCAAAGAAGCGCAAGAAGAACTGTGGGCTCTTGGTGGAAAGAACAAGGCGGGTGGGGTGGTGGTGATACTGGAAAGGAAGTTGGAGAGACGGACAGAGATCAACTGAGCTATGGAGGCCGAAGGAGGAGTGTGGACTTTAATTGCAGGTGCAACTCATAATTGACTTGTAAGAGTAACTCAGTAAAGCCCTGTTGAACAAATGAATTATTAAAGTCCAGTCTGAACTACTCATTTTGTCAGATGAGGCCTGAAGTTTACAGTAAGGTTTAGGAGGAAGAAAAATATTCTTGGGCACGCCCAACATGTTCAAACGGAAATCCTCTTACACCGGCCAAAGTCTTTCATTACTGAAACTGACCAACGTCCATCTTTCTAAGTCAAGGAAAAAAAAAAAAATGAAGTTACACATAAAAATTTCTCTCCTGATTTTGTCCCAGGACTCGAACGCTGTCTCAATAAAGTGAATGAGTAGCAAGTATTTACAATTAAGATACTTTTAAATACACACACACATTTTAGGATGGAGACAACTTCCAATACATACTATCTGAAAATTATCACTTGTTTGCATGATGGAGTTACATATGCCAGTTTTCTAAGCACGCCATGACTCGCGGATACTTCACGACTGAACGACACATTCACTGCATGTGACAGGCAGCCTCTAACGTCAACCTCCGTGGGCCCTGCATCCCAGTATTGATACCCTTGGCACCCTTCTGTTGAGTGTGGACTGTAGTTAGTGACTTGCTTCCAGTGACTGAAAAAGGATAAAAGTTGATGGGTTATCAACTCTGAGATTACGTTACAAAGAGACTGTGGCTGGGGCGCTTGGGTGGCTCAGTCATTTAAGCGTCTGACTTCCGTTCTGGGGTCATGATCTCACAGCTTGTGGGTTCAAGCCCCATGTTGGGCTCTGTGCTAACAGCTCGGATTTTATGTCTCTCTCTCTCTCTCTCTCTCTCCCTCTCCCGCTTGTGTTCTCTCTCAAAAATAAACATAAAAAAAAAGAGAGAGAGAGAGACTGTGGCTTCTATTGGGAGCACTCTCCTGTCTGCTCATTCTGAGAGAAGCCGGATGCCATGTTGTGAGCCGTCCTACGAGAGGCTCATGTGGCAAGGAACTGGGGGAGGCCTTTGGCCAGCAGCTAGTGAGAAAGCACAGCACTCAGTCCAACAGCTCATAAGGAACTGAAACCCAACGGTAATGATGTGAGTAAACTTGGACATGGATCTTCCCCAAACCGAGCCTTCAGAATGGGCCTGCAGCCCCAGCTGGTGGCTTCACAGTGGCCTCGTGAGAGACCTGGGGCCGGAGGCACCCAGCTAACACCTGGATTCCTGACCCACAGGAACTGGGAAACAGTGAATGTGGTTTTAAGCAATTACGTTTTGGGGTAATTTGTTACACAGCAATTTATAACTAATCCATTGGACCACATTTTAAAGGAGAAGGAGACCAGTTAAATTCTTGACAGTGGCTAAAATCTGAAAGACATTTACAATGCCTAAAATATACATTTAATTACTTTGTAACAGCAAGTTGACCTTCATAATATTTTTTAAACACTGACAAATATTAAAGTTAGTTTGAAAGAGCCAATTTGGAGGGGGCAGGAAAAAAATCAAAAGGTTGTATTAGTGGAAAGATTTGGTCAGAAACTAAGAAATCCAGTTTCAAAGAGGGAAAGCTCCAAGAGCAGAAATGAACGACTAGGTTCCAATACACCCGAGAAAAATTTCGGGATTATCAATGAATGAAGAACGCAGCTGTAAGATAACATCGTTCTACAAAACATGATAGTGTGATATGAAGATACAAAATAAAATATGAATAGCAATTAAGAAAATAAGGTGCACTGGCATTCCAATTTCTTAGTGCGACCCAGCCTCTTCAAGCCTCTGTTTCTCCACACAGGTAACAGGAGTAAGAACTCCTACATTTTAGGGTGATAAAGCACTCAGTGCAATGCTGGGCCCATGGTAAAAAACCAAAAAATACTGGTTCCTGTAACAGCTACTCTTTTCTGTTACAGTTTTATATTAGAATCTAGTTCTACTTTCGGGGCACCTGGGTGGCTCAGTCAGTTGAGTGTCTGACTCTTGATTTTGGCTCAGGTCATGATCACACAGTTCCTGGGATCAAGCCCCGTGTGGGGCTCTGTGCTGACCATGCAGAGCCTCCTTGGTGCAGTCTCTCCCTCTCTCTCTCTGCCCCTCCCTCACTCATGCTCTCTGTCTGTCTCTCAAAAGAAATAAACATTTTTTTTAAAAAAAGAATCGAGTTCTACTTTCAAAGAATATCAGGTTACTTCACAGCTTGAGACACTTAGAAAACTTAGCAGAAAGTTCAAGAAACCAAAATTTAACCAGAGTTAAGAATAAGGTTTGCTCAAGAAAGTGAAAAGACAAACCCACAGAATGAGTAAAAATATTTGCGAATCACGTATCTCGTAAGTGACTTTTATTTAGAAAATATAAAGAACTCTTACAAGCCAGTAATAAAAAGACAAATAACCAAACTGAAAAATGATCTGTTGACCAATAAACATACGTGAAAAGATGTTCAGCATGATTAGCCGTTGGTAAAATGCAAATGAAAACTACGAGCTGACAAACCATTTCACACCCACGGGATGAATATAATCAAAAGAAAAAAAAAAAGTGTTGTCAAGAATGTTGAAAAAATGGAACCCCTGTACACAACTGGCGGGCAGGTAAAACGTGGCAAACTCTTCAGCATTTATTTGCTTGGTTCACTTATTCATTATATATGCACGGTGTGTGGCCATTTCCATCACTAAATCAACTGAATCAAAACAGCTTATCAGGGGATATAGAAAGTCTCCAAAATTCTCTACTTTACAATAAATATGAAGCATCTGGTGTTTCATACTAAGATAAAGCCCTTTTTGAAAGAAACATGGCACCATTCTAATCCATTTCCATAAGTGCAATTTAATCCCCAAGTGTTAAATCAGATACACTGCGGCTTACTATCTATTTGAAAAATAAATTATCGAAACTAGGAAACTAACAAGGCTCTCATAAAAATAGAAGCCAAAAATAATGATGACAAATTCAGTGAGTATTTCCCCTGTCGCAACTTGAATGCTTAAACTGTACTGTGTGGGAAAATACCATTGTTTAAAAAATAAACAACAAAAAACTAAGTGGAAGATGGAGACTTAATTCTTTGAGTTCATGGAAATTTATTGTCATCAAAAAATAAACTCACGATTTACTGGCCTTCTAAAACCTACAATCAATTCAAGTAAAAATAATTGTCATTGGCCTATCATGTAGAAGTTACAGAATTTTAGAGCCCACAGGAGACTAAAGATCACGTACCTCAACCATCTCAGTAAAACTGAACTAGTTGATAACAGGTCACACATCTGGCTGAGGACTGAGCAGGGTGAACACTAGGAGCTTTGACTCCAAGCGTGGGCCTTTTTCCTGTATGTTATACTGAGGCTAATAACCCTTTCCGAAGAGATGATAGTGCCTGTATTTGCAGAGAGTAAATGAGCCTCAAGTGGAGGGTACATTCTTTAGGATTTCTGAACTTAGGTCCTCTCATCTAGCCTTCCATTAACGGAGTTTTATCAAATGGTTTAGGAAAACATGTTTATTATCATTTTTTTTAATTAACTTATTTCTATATAATTTATTGTCAAGTTAGGTAACATACAGTGTGCTCTTGGTTTCGGGAGTAGATTCCCATGATTCATCGCTTTACATAAAACACCCAGTGCTCATCCCAACAAGTGCCTTCCTCAATGCCCCTATCACCCATTTTCCCTTCTCTCCCCACCCCCCACCCCCTACATCAACCTTCAGCTTGTTCTCTGCATTTAAGAGTCTCTTATGGTTTGCTGCCCTCTCTGTTTGAAACTAATTTTTCCCCTTCCCCTCCCCCATGGTCTTCTGTTAAGTTTCTCAAGTTCCACATCTGACTGCAAACATATGACTGACCTATTTCACTTAGCATAATACCCTCTAGTTCCACCCATGTTGCTGCAAGTGGCAGGATTTCATTCTTTCTCATTGCCAAGTAGTATTCCATTGCATGTATAAACCACATCTTCTTCATCCATTCGTCAGTTGATGGACATTAGGCTCTTTCCATAATTTGGCTATTGTTGAAAGTGCTGCCATAAACATTGGGGTACGTGTGCCCCTATGAATCAGCACTCCTATATCCTTTGAATAAATTCCAGTAGTGCTATTGCTGGGTCATAGGGTAATTCTATTTTTAATTTTTTGAGGAACCTCTACGCTGTTTCCCAGAGTGGCTGCACCAGTTTGCATTTCCTCTGGAAAATACGATTTTTAAAAAACAACACTTCTTTTAGTGACATTAAGGCCAAATTCACGGTACTTCTCCTTTGCTTGTTGTTTTCTTCTTCTCACTTCCTGTGTTTTTCTTCTCTGATTATTCAACATGCTATTGGGAGAAGTTTTGGGCCAAAGCATCTGACCATCTTCCTAGGTTTAGAGATTCTCCTATTTTATGAGGCAGCACTTACCTCCCACTATAGAAGTTTAAGTACCTGTGAGATAACAGAAAGATATATTTTGGTCTCTGCCCACAGAGTTCCTGAAACCAGGTAATTTCCTAGGTAACAGGAATGTCTTTTGTTCTAATGAGGTGACTCTGGGTGGGCTCCTGGATGGGGGCTGGCCATCAGAAAGACCAAACCAAGATTCGAAGTCTGGAATTTTCGGCCCACTCCCCATTCTCTGGTGAAGGGGGGAGTTAATGAATGAAAATGGAGTTAATGATCAATCATGCCTCAACCATGAAGCCTCCATAAAAACCCCAAGAGTATGGGGACCTCAGAGCTTCTAGGCTGTTAAAAACATAGACAACCCCAACTCCACAGGGACAAAAGTTCCTGCATTTGGGACCCTCCCAGACCTCACTCTTTATCTCTTCATCTAGCTGTTCATCTGTATCCTTTATCACATCCTTTCATAAACTCGTAAATGTGTTTCCCTGGGTCTGTGAGCTGCTCTAGCAAATTCATTGAACCTGAGAAAGGGGTCAAGAGAACCCTTGATTTATAGCCAACTTGGACAGAAGTTTTGGGTAATCTGGGGACCTACTTGTGATTGGCGTTTGAAGTGAGGTGGGAGCAATCTTATGGAATGGAGCCCTTCAACCCAGGGATCGGGTGCAATCTCCAGGTAGAACTGAGCTAAACTGTAGGACATTTAGCTGGTGTCATGGAGAACTGCTTGGTAAGGGGACCGCCTCCCCAAAATGGTGGCCACAAGTGTCCTGATTATTCCGTGTGAGGAGTAAAGGAGGAAGATACAGGAGAGGAGGGCTATAGGTTTTTCCAGTACAGTACCAGATACTTCAGTTCCCAGGCTTCCCTGTAACGAGGGTGTGGGCATGTGACCTAGGCAATGCCAACCAAAGGCACCAGGCTCTAGACCAAATAGAAGCCATGGCTATGAAACTCCTCTGGGGTGTGTGTGGGGGGGGGGGGGCTGGCGCTGGAAGCAGTAGCATCTGGTTTCAAGAGTCACCCATGGCACTGGTTCTGGAAGCAGAATTTGGAATCTGTGTTATCAGTGGTGCACGCTCTGTGGGGTAATTTGGGGCTCTGTTTTTGCTTAACAAACCTCTAAGTCTATTCCTCTGACTCTCCTAGAAATTCTGCTTATGTTATCAAATTCTGCTTAAATACCCCGTTATTTGAAACTAAAGAAAACTTACACATAAAAGCAGTAAAAAGTTAAAAAAAAAAAAAAAAAAAAGCTCTATTATATTGTGAGCTTACCTAGGGCAGGGGCCTAATGTATAATTTTCGTATTAAATAGTATCTGCTCATAAAATGACATCTAACATTTAGTAGGTTTTTCATAAATGTGGAATCAAACTGGCTATTTACAAAGTAGTACTTATTAACTGTACGCTGAATGAGGCTCTGTGGGATAAGAGAAGACAGCACTAACAGGACAGTACATTTGCTAGAATGTGTGAGAAGAACATGATTAACTCAACTCAACTGAGGGAGCAAGAGATTTTTCATGTTCACAGCCTATTCCATTTTTTTTTTTAAGTTCATTTATTTATTTTGAGAGATAGACAGAAGCAGAGAGAGGGAGAGAGAATCCCAAGCAGCCTCCATGCCGTCAGCACAGAGCCCAATGTGGGGCTCAAACTCACGAACTGTGAGATCATGACCTGAGCTGAAATCAAGAGTTGGATGCTGAACTGACTGAGCCCCCCAGGCGCCTCACAGTCTAGTCCTTCTAAAGGAACTTTACTAGCTATTTTAGTCTCACTGCAGGCCTGTTTTCCTGGGAAAACACAGGGCCACATCTATACAAATGCAGACAGTAACTTCATTCGTGAGAAGACAGACTGCTTAATTTTACTACAAAGTGGTATGTTTTATTTTGAACGTGGAACTGATCTATTGGTCTGGGACAAGCTAGTTTAGGGAAATGACTAACATTTATTTCCTAGAAAATGGGGGGGAGAAGTATGTTTAAGTACCATGGAAAAAGCCAGCAAACTTTGAAATCAATGTCCACTAAACTTGGATGGAATGAATTTCTTAAACAGCGCTTTAATTAGGTAAACTTAGGAGGGCAAGGAAGCTGAAGCTTCCTACTGTTTCTATTTTAAGATAGTGGTGAAAAAGTCTTCTCAGTTTACCATGGAAATTCCAGGGAACTGTTGGGTGAGTGCGTCTATCTTTTAAGAATATAAATATGTCATCTTTTGGTTGGCCAGCACGCCAAATTATGTGCTTAATATTAAAATATTTATAGATGACTGGAACATAATCGCAGCAGCTGTTACTCTGGAATTATGGGAGCGTAAACTCGTATTCAATTCTCCTGTCTTCACTAGTCGCAAACCGTGCTTGAGGGCAAGGCCGACAGGAGCCAGTGCTGGGGCCACAGGAAACTGATGGCAAAAGACTATTCAGAAAGTTCACTGATGGTTCCCCGAATTTCATAGCCACTACAGCTGCGAAACAGGGATCAAATTGTCATGAAGCCTTTTGAGGACCAAATGCAATTATGTATGTCAAAGAACCCCACGATATGCTTAACACACATGGTGGGTGCTCAAAACAGAGGAACTAAACCTGAATTTGCAACTTAAACTATTTAGTGATATAGACGACGGACGATTAAAAAGCATTTTGTTTTGGAAGGAAAAAACCCTCCAAAATATTTTAAGCTGTGGTAGATATATACTGAGTAGATCTTGTAAATGCTTTATTTTCTTTATTTCTACTCTCATTCTAACCACATAGCTTATGTTTGCATACTGTCTTTACTCATAATTTTGCACTATAATTTTTACATTACTTAACCATGGATATTTATTACTTTAAAATGGGAAAGTCTGGGGTGCCTGGGTGGCTCAGTCAGTTAGGCGTCCAACTTCAGCTCAGGTCATGATCTCACAGTTTGTGAGTTTGAGCCCCGCATCCGGCTCTGTGCTGACAGCTCAGAGTCTGGAGCCTGCTTCTGATTCTGTGTCTCCCTCTTTCTCTGCTTCTCCCCCCACTCACGCTATCTCTCTCCCCTTCAAAAATAAATAAACTTAACACACACACACACACACACACGGGAAAGTTTATGTAAAGATCTCACTGTCCATTAGGGTGGTCCCTGCTTTCAACACTGTAAGGTATGTGGCACCGTGAATTATTTTGTGTTTACTCATGTATGATAATTCAGCCTCAAGCCACACAGTGATCATGACGGAGTGAGGTGGTTTTCTAACAAAAGACAGAAACGTCTTCTAAGACACGCCTCGCCTTTCCCCACATCAAATACTAGGTCATTTTGCTTCAAATATAAAAATGGTTTCTGCTTTCCAACAATGTCCTTGTGGTAGGAAAAACATTACCTTTCACATTTAACTCACGAGCTGTGCCTGGGGTGGGGTGGGGGGGGGATGTAAAGACGGGGCTTTGGGTCACAGCCCCTCAGTCATTTGCCTCCACCTGTTTTCTTACCTGTGTCAGGAGGCTGCTGTCTCCTGCCTTCCATAATCCCCCTCCTGCCTGTTGTCTCAGGCTTCCAGCTCTGAGATTCTCTCTGATCTACGTAGGTCCTGCTTCCCAGTGAGATTATGAGCTCTCTGAAGGCATAAATCACATGGTAGGGTACCTCCAAAATCTGTGCGTTATGTATAGCAGAGTGCCATGTGATGGCTATGTGTGAACCTGAACGACAGCCGCGTTACGCTATCAAACAAACGTGGGACCAGATTATCAGAGCCCGGGAAGCGAAGCCATGATGGCACACTAACCCTTATTTAACATTCACAGTGGGGGCTCCATGATCTGACCTTCCAGTCAAGCAAGTGCACTAGGCAGTAATGAACTGGGAGAAACGATGAACAGGCTAGATTCGGGGCGAGGTATTCTGTCCTTTTGTCTCCGTAAAACCCCCACAATATTCCCGACTTCTGGACTCGCTCTCTGTACACTGTGACAAGCCAGCATGGTAAGCGGCCTAAGATGCTCCCTCCGCCCCTAAGCCCCACCTCGAGGTGTTCGCACCCTGGTGCAGCCCCGCCTCCAACGTGCCAGGCCCGTGTAATCTACAGCATGCGGGGAAGAGACGGCGTGTCACTTCCGAGACCAGGTTTAAACGGCTGGCTTCTGTTTGAGGAGCTCTCTCATTCTCTCACTCTCTTGCCCTCTTGGATCACGGATCAGTTGCTCTGGGGAAGCCCCAGGAAGAGGCCCTCATGGTGAGGAGCTGGAGCGGGCTGCCGACAGTTGAGTGAGCTTGGGAACAGATCCGTCAGCCCCCGTCAAACCTTCGGCTCTACCCACAGCCTGACTACAACCCCACGAGGGACCTAGAGCCACACGCACCCCGCGAAGCTGCTCCCACATCCCTGGCCCCCAGAAACTGTGACGTAATCTGTGTGTGTGTTCAAACTGCTGTTTCTTGCCTAGATGATTGTAACTTTCTAACTGTTGCTTCTGTAAAAGTATCACCCCCACCCCCCCATCCATCCTTGCTGTCAGGGAAGTATCTGAAACACGATTCTACTAGTGCCTCTCCTCTGCCCAAAATCTTTTGGTAGATCCCTATTACCCAAAACTCCACATCTTGTCCTACAGGCCTCTGTGAACCGAGCCCTGCCGGCCTCTCTGGCTTCCTCTGCACTTCAAGGCCCAGGCACTTAACTCCTACTTTAATCTCCCATGCAGGCTAACTAGTTTCCTTTCTCGGATATCCACTGTTCCCAGAACGTCCCACACACTTGGCCGATCCTATGAATCCTTTGGGATTCAGTTCAAAGATCACTCTGTGATTGTGTATTTGTTTATTTAATTAAATTTTTTTTCTTGGATACACATGGCAGTACCTGGTATGAAGAAATGGTATCATTTCCTAGAAACCAATGACAAAGAGGCTGTACCCATGGAACTCAATCCAACCCATTTTCATGAGCACCTACTGTGTGTTAGGCACATGTTTTTCAGGAGGCACTAGGACTAACGAAAAACATTAAACAAATAGGGTCCCTAGCCTTGGAGAGCCTACAGTTTAGCAGTGAAGTTAGACAATAAGCTACTGGTGATAAATAATATGAATGTTACACAAATAAAGAGTTCAGAGTATTCGGGGCAGTGGAGGTGGGAGAGGGGCACCAAACCCATTCTGTGGGCTCAGAAAAGCCTTCCCGGAGTGTTTAAGGGATTTAAGGAAAAAAAAAAAAAAACTATCAAAAAGACGTTAAATCAGGATAAAAAAATGGCCCAAAGATCAAAATCAGCAAGCAAAATGGAAGAGACACGGGTTGGTGGTAATATACGTGAAAGGAGCCACGGACTAGGACGGACCAAACCCACAATGTGACCGGGAAAAAACACTTCGTTGTCCCCAAACGAAATACAGTCCACAGACTTTGGGGATACTCCATTATGTTCAGGATTCACAGCCCTCCTTCAGAGGCGGGAAACCTGAACCCACCCAGGACGGAGACACCCTGAACCCAGGTCACAAGAGCAGCTTCTGACAACCGGAAGGCCTTGGTGTCCGAAGCCTCCGAGGAAATCTGTGGACTACAAGTAGCTGAAGGTCCGTCGTGTGGAAGAAAGACTGGTTTTATATGTGATCCTGTGGATTTGCAGGTACGGGAAGGAAGAGACAGAAGAGGAACCATCTCCCAATCGCCAGAGCTATTGAAAGCAGGCAGTCTGCGTCCTCGGAGGGGACCGTATCTAAAGTGGCTGGCCACGGAGCAAAGTGTTGCAGGAGAAAATCCTACCACCGGAAGGGAGTTACCCTGGATGACTGTACCCTGGATGCCTTTTTTTTTTTTTTTTTTTAATTTTTTTTTTTCAACGTTTATTTATTTTTGGGACAGAGAGAGACAGAGCATGAACGGGGAGGGTCAGAGAGAGAGGGAGACACAGAATCAGAAACAGGCTCCAGGCTCCGAGCCATCAGCCCAGAGCCTGACGCGGGGCTCGAACTCACGGACCTCGAGATCGTGACCTGGCTGAAGTCGGACGCTTAACCGACTGCACCACCCAGGCGCCCCACCCTGGATGCCTTTTAACCCTGGTACTTCATGGCTGGACAACATGAATATTAATGAGTCTTTCCTTGTCCTAATCTCTACTGTAGGGATACCAAGTGGATCACATTTCCCACAAGGTCCTGTCCCGTATGGTAAATAGGATGAAAACAAAGCGATGGGCTTTAGACGTCCTCAAAATAACAGTACGGTCCTCCTAACAACTCGGCTCCTAGCAACAAACTATTCTACGGTTCACATTTGCCTCATTATTTAATCTAAATCTTATGTTTAAGGCACGCGATTGTCTCAGATCGTAAAATCTGTAATAAATATGGAAGAAAATATCTCTACGGATATTCGGTTAAGTCCAAAGGCAATTCTTGTCTGATTCGCTCAAGATTCCCAAAGCGAAAGTTTTAACGATCCGTATCCATATTGTCAGCTGCAACATTCTAGATTCAGAAAAACCTGGATTTCTGAGGATGCTTTAACCTTTACTTGTAAAAGCCCAAGAAAAGGAGCATTCTCCAATGTGGACAGAATGACAGCGTCTGTGACACGTATATCCCTGAGATGATGCTGGCCTAGCATCCGTCCCCAGCCGTGTCTTAAGTAACAAAGAAATTATCTGTCATGCTCCACAGAAAGTTAGGATCCCTACTGTTTCCAGCTGCTATCACGGCAGAAGAGAAAACCGAGGACTTGAGCCCTGAGCTTAAGAAGTTCTTCGGAAAGACAGAAACTGGAGATGATGTGAGATGGTTCAGTCTTCCGACACACTACAGTAAGACCCTTGATGTTCCAGCACAAAGAAAAATCCAATCTGAGGACCTCAATACGTTAAAATAAAGAAATGATTCGGATTTTGAACAGCCAGTAGTAGGAAGCTCAAACCAACTTTGTTGGCTCAAATAGATGCTGATCTCTAGTTTTTATTAGTCAAAAGCTAAACCATCTGTTTGAGTAGAAACAGATTTTCGCCGCAAGGGAGACAGAGGGAAAGTGGCCTCAGTGAAAGTTGACGGGACTCGGAAGGTCGGCTAGGTGCAGGGGTCTCGGGAACTGGCCCCTCTGGGTGAAGAAAGAAAAGAAGTACGAATATCCGAGAAGGCGCAGTGCAAGCCGAGCCGATGTAAGTCTCTGGAGACTCGCAAACGTTCCCACAGATTAAAAAGTTTATTAGCAAACCAAATACAGAAAAGACAAACTACTCCTGAAAAAAAACTGTACCTGGGCAACTGCCGGTAAATCTTCAAAGCAACATCACTCTCAACAAAGTGAGAGGCGTTCAAGTACAGAAAGGCAGGCCCGGCATTCACCTTCCTTTTCCCATTCCCCACATCTACTTTCAGACTTCCTTTGTACAAGAGGGCTCAGAAGAGGCTATGCCAAGTGGAGAGAACCGAACGGTTTGGGAGGAGTTACTCATGGATGCCCTGCTGACTCCAACCAGGGGAAATGAGGGTGGCAAGAAACAGCCACAGGACGGCGATTCCAGAATCGTGGAATCGGCTCCTCCTTCGCCCTCCTTCAGCTGCCAAGCGCAACAGACTTTTCCTTTGCAACGTCTTTGGACATTTTTCCTTTCTCTCCACCCCAGGCCTTTAACAACCTCACCCCAACACCGTTGCAAGGCATCCCAGCTCACCTTGCCTCCTAACTTTTTGTTTTCGTTTACAGACCTCAGCCCGATCAGCCGTCTCTTAATAGAGCTCTCACGGTGTAATTTTTATGTTGGAGAGCTGTCAGTCATTTCCTTCACTCATTAATGGCCTCAATCATATAGCTGCGTCTCAGGCAGTAAACACTATTTCTCACTCTCTTCAACACGCGTCCTCTCTTTCCCGTCTCCTCCCAGACGCTTTACTCAATCCCAACTGAGCACATGATGAAGTGCCGCGGCAAGCAGCTGCTGCTGATCTGTCCACTCGGTATCCGTTTCTTCCATGCTAAGAGAAGTCCACGTGTTTTTTTCCGATCACAGTGTGCCTGGTTAAAACATTGTATTTCTGAGCCTCCCTTGAAGTTAGGCATAAGCACGTGAGCCAGTTTATGTCCCATGAGACATAAGTGAAGTCTGCTAGAAATGTCTGGACAACGTTTGCTTTCCTGAAAGACGCCATGCCCTCCTCCTTTTTCCTGCCTGGAATACAGATGCGATGGCTTGAGCTGCAGCAGCCACTTTGAGGACATCTGCGGCAACCTTAGCCCTAGCATCCTTAAATTGTTGAACCAACACTGGCAACTAGACCGGTTCAATGCTGTAGACTTCTTAATATAGAAGAAAAAATGAATCCAACTTATTTAAGCCAATGCTTAGTTAAGGTTTTCTGTTACTTACAGCTAAATGCAGTCCTTATGTAAATACATATTCCTCTCCTTATCCTACTCTAAGTTTCCTTTCCAGTCCAGTTCAAGTTTTGCTTTCCAAGGTACCAAGCGAGGTTAGTCACCAAGATTCTATCACCTCTCATATATTCAAATTTTTTATCCTATGCCAGAAGCGTTACGATTTATAACTAGCCGGTACTTAACTGATTTCTCTTAAAATATTAATCAGCATGTTGTGTCTGGTTTAGAACCGATCTAAATCACCACTGTTGGTCTAGGCCTAGCTGGTGATTTAGCATGGCTAAAAAGGGACCTAAGGAAATGAGCCAAATTTTACCTACATTCTAAAGACAATTTGAGTCATATTCTGCTTCGCATACGTGATTATCTTCCACTAGGAAACTGCCAATTGAATCCGAGGAATTAAAGTGAAAACTTGGGTCTTTATGAAGGTATTGTTTATCACAGCCAGTATAGTGAATATTAACACTCATCATTTTACTGCCAGTTACACATAATTAATAGATCTACAGATATACCCTGAAAGAAAACAATCTTTTTTCCGGGTGAGTAGTGTCCTTTTTCTCCCTTTCTCAGTAGAAATTCTCAGTGTGGGAATTTTTGCTACTGGTCTCAGTAGTGAATCAAAAGTCAAATATTTGTGCATCTTTAAAAAATTTAAAACGTGGTATGAAGAGAAGACTCCACTCAACTGTCTGGACACAATTATAGAACACTGACATGGAATAAATTGCAAAGGAAATGCAAGCTTGCAAATGTATTTTAGGAAAGTAGGTAATTTGCAGACCTTTAAGAAAAAAAATGGACTTACAAAAGTAAAAGGCACAACTTCCAGGCACAGTTCTCTTGGATAACCAGCCTGCTTGTGTAGAACATGTCTAAATAGGCCAGTTTCCAAATACATTTTCTTTGGGATCACAGTTTTATGAAACCGGTGATCATCAAAAGCAGTTGTATCAACATTCTCTTATTATTAGAACCAACACATTTATTTAGTTGGTTTTCTTCCTGCCCTTCTATTACGTCCTCTTCAACTAAAAAGGTGTTTCATTGCTAGTAAGTTCTTCTCAATTTTCTTCACGTGGAAATTACTTCGAGATTAAATATAAATACAGTTTAGCCTTACAGTCATTTGTTCATCTACGTGAACCCTTACTAAGGACAGGGTAGGATCTGAGTTAGAGTTTTCTCTTTATTACTTAGGTATGACACTAACTTAGGTATATGACACACAGAGGGCAGGAGAACAGTAAAACCCAATCCGTGAAAATGGTGGTCAAATTATGGAACCTGTTTGCTAACGGCAGTGTTCATTCTCTGTGAAAGATACTTACAAAGCAGCTACCATTAAAAACAAGACCTAGGGGCGCCTGGGTGGCGCAGTCGGTTAAGCGTCCGACTTCAGCCAGGTCACGATCTCGCGGTCCGTGAGTTCGAGCCCCGCATCAGGCTCTGGGCTGATGGCTCGGAGCCTGGAGCCTGTTTCCGATTCTGTGTCTCCCTCTCTCTCTGCCCCTCCCCCGTTCATGCTCTGTCTCTCTCTGTCCCAAAAATAAATAAACGTTGAAAAAAAAAATTAAAAAAAACAAGATCTCTACTATGGTCTATTTTGTTGAGTTACTTATGAAGAAAAGAAAGGAAGGAAGGAAGGAAGGAAGGAAGGAAGGAAGGAAGGAAGGAAGGAAGGAAGGAAGGAAGGAGAAAGAGAAAGAAAGAAAGAAAGAAAGAAAGAAAGAAAGAAAGAAAGAAAGAAAGAAAGAAAGAAAGAAAGGAAATGAACAGTTTTACCACAACATAAGTGGAAATCATTTAAAAGCAGGAAATGTTGACTTATAGTATAAGGAAAACTTCCAGAATCCTTTCTTTAAAAATAGCAATAGCCTTTAATTTATCATCCACTGCTCTGCCAACCATCTGCAATCATTTTTTAAAAGCGTTTTTAAAGCATACCTAGCATTTTATTTTACTTTAATAATTTTCAGTGTGAAGAATTCCCTCAAAGAAAGCCCTTCTTACAGCTTTACTAACCCGTTTTCAAAGGTCATACGAGACAAAGGAAATTCAGTAACGAAAGGGATTGCAAAATGAAGTAAATTACAAAAATTGAACTGGCACAGAAAACAGAATGATGTCACTGCTATTTTCTAAACGGCATGAGTTTCACACCCATATCCTAGTCTCTTTAGCTATTTCTTGTATAGACTTTTTTCCACAGCTCAAAACCACAAAGTAGAATCGTTATACGTTATGGTTTAAGACCCGATATTGACTTCGGAATCTAATTTACTTTGCCAAAATTGGAAAAGCAAATTCCTCTTCCCAAATATCCCTGTCCAGGATACGACATAAACCAACGGCTCAACAAAATTTGATTTTATGCCTTCTATCACCCTCTCCAAAGCCTCAGGCACCACTTGAGTCAGCGAGAGGGATCAAGCCCACAACTCATGTTCCCTCGCAAGTTACATGTAACTTCTGCACTCAGAAATGGTGGAAAATATCTTTCATTCAAATTTCTCAAGCCCTTACACTGCTCAGGATGAAAAACTTTGATGTTAGAGATGTCCTCACTACACCTCTGCTCTTCCAAATGGTGCCCGAACGTTTCTGTGTGCACATAACTTACACTCTTCAGACTGTAAGTGATACAAATTCATACCCGCGATAAGGCCAAAGAAATCCAATTTATGGATCTTGGAGAGTTCTGTACTTCAATTTTTTTTTTTTTACATTTTTTTTTTTTGAGACAGAGAGAGGCACAGCATGAACGGGGGAGGGAGGGTCAGAGAGAGGGAGACACAGAATCTGAAACAGGCTCCAGGCTCTGAGCTGTCAGCACAGAGCCCGACGCGGGGCTCGAACTCACAGACCGCGAGATCACGACCTCAGCCAAAGTCGGACGCTTAACCGACTGAGCCACCCAGGCGCCCCCTTCCATTTTTTGCATGCATTTTCCTTTGTACAACAAGCATTGAAAAGGAGGTTAATAATTTCAATTCACTCCTTACCGTGAATTCCAAATCTCGACCAATGTGGTAGAAAGGTTAACTAAGTACACAAATTAATTTACATTTGAGAAGATTGGAAAAACCGTGCTTGCCAACTGTTTTTAATCATGTGAAGAATTAAAATAGTAAAATCTTTCAAGTGACCACAAAGTAATGACCAAATAGCATTTACCTTACTTAATTAATCTGCCATTCAACAAGCGTGAGCCTATCAAATTCAAAACACACGAATCACACTGCATTATGTTGCGCTCACCGAATGTGCACAGCCTTACCCCCTAAGGGATAAAGTGGTATAAAAATCTACCTTAAATTCTGGAATCCCAATCATTTTTGATATTCATATATCTGTCTTTAACACTGAAATAACAATACACTCATTAATCAGGATGTATTCTATACACTATTTAAATCCCGGCTCTTGGCTCTTGGCTCTTGGCTCTCGGGGATGCAGTGGCTGTGCAAGCAGTACAAATTACTTTGTTGAGCTTTACCGTCTTCATCTATGAAAGGAGGATAATACTTAGCTGGCAGGTGAGCATTACCTGAATTAGCACAGATCAAAGTGCCTCGTCTTGCAATTTTCTTATGCACCAGACATTGCGGTAGGTGCCGGGTTGTAATTGGCAAACATAACGTGACAGACAAACGTGCTGTCCTCACAGAGGAGCTGGCTGAGCTGACTGAGAAGGAGACACAGAAGGAAAGCCAGACGAGCCGGGGTTTCATGAGACCATATAAAATGAAGCGTTTCAAGAGGAAGGAATGTCAAAAAACGGACTTCAGGGGAATGACTGCGAAGGGGTACAAGGAGACATTCCGAAGTAAGGAAAACATCTGTATCATGATTGAGTGGTGGTTTCACAACCGTTTACATTTGTCAAAACTCGTTAACCTGTACACATAAAATTGTTAGTTTTTACTGTATGGACGTTATACTTTAATAACTCTGGTTTCTAAAAGGTGTATACGTCATGAAAGACCAATTTTGTTTTTAAAGGCAAGGGTTCTAGATGAAAAGGTGCTAAAGAGGGGTGACAAGTGGGTGTAATATATGGTGTCTGGATTCTGAATCCCTCCCCACAAAAAGCCGTAAGGAGTATTTCGGGGGCCAACTGGAAATGTGAATGGACTATATGTTAAACTGTATAGGATCAACGCTAAACTTATTTTTTTAATATTTATTTATTTTTGAGAGAGAGAGAGAGAGAGAGAGAGAGAGAGAGAGAGAGAGAGAGAGAGAATGAGAGTATGAATCGGGAAGGGGCAGAGAGCGAGGGAGACACAGAATCTGAAGCAGGCTCCAGGCTCCGGGCCGTCAGCCCAGAGTCTGACACCAGGCTCGAACTCATGAACCGTGAGGTCACGACTGGAGCCCAAGTGGGATGCTCCACCGACTGAGCCACCCAAGCACCCCTAAACTTATTTTTTTAATGCTTACTTATATTTGAGACAGAAAGAGCGTGAGCAGGGAAGGGGCGGGGGGGGGGGGGGGGCGGACAGAGGATGTGAAATGGAGCTCTGGGCTGACAGCAGCGAGCCAGACGTGGGGCCCAAACTCACGAACCGCAAGACCATAACCTGAGCCGAAGTCAGATGCTCCACCGACTGAGCCACCCAGGTGCCCCAAACTTTTTTTTTTTTTTAAGTGTAGTCACTTTCCTGTGTTTATGTAGAATACCCCCTGCTTAGCAGATGCATATTCAAGCATTCAGGGGTAAAATGTAAGAGTGCCTGCAACGCGGTCTCAAAATGGTTCAGAAAAAAACCCACAACGTGAGTGTGGAGGAGAGAGCCAGAGATGAGCAAACCCTTCCCAGAGTGTTTCTCTGAAGGGCCACAGGGAACCTGGGCGTTGGGAGGGCCGCCCCACACCCGGGCGGTATTAACACGCTGTGTGTAGCGATGGGGCGGAGAAGACGCTGACCGCGCAGGACGGGAAGTGTCGGTGCAGAGGCCAAGGGTCTGAAATCGTGAGAGGGGCCGCGACGCGGGATCCAAAAGGAAGGAAGCCCCTCCCGTGACGGTGAGCGTGACCACGACGACCGTGACCCAGGGGCACGCGCGACCAGGCGGAGAAGAGCCAGAGAAGAGCCAGGCGCTATTTAAAGCGCCTTCGCTCATTTCGCTCTCTCGCCAACTCGAAGATAAAGGTATGAAGGCATCTCTCCTTTCGCCGATGAGGCGGCCGAGCTACGGAAGAACGAACTGCCCTGCCCTGCCCAGCCACGCAGGGCAGTGGGAGGAGTGGGATGCTTGGAGATGGGTTTTCAAGGGCAGTCAGTGCATCAGTGATGGTGACGAGGTCTAGAGGATGACCATATGGATGGGAACTGGGTCCAAAGAGGCGGGGGTGCTGGATGAATCCTCTGTGCGGATGCTGAAGTTGTACAGAGAGCTAGCAAAAGCAGTGACGGTGAGTCATCGGTGATGGTGGGGGAGGACGGCAACAAACAGGGGTCAGAGGAGTAAAGCCTGATTTTACACAGTTTAAGATGTCAGGGGGACTGAGGGGGAAAGGAGGAGAGATGATGTGGAAGTTGCCGCGGGGAGCAAGGATACACCCACCCCACCTGCAGGCTCACAGGCACACGAGGGGAGGAGGCAAAATCAGATTCTAACGTGAGCAAACAGTGAAGGGACCGTTCAGAACGGAGCCCGAGGACGCCACACGGTGCTTAGCACATGCTATACGTTCAACCAGTATCTCCTGAATTTGAATCTTAACTTTTCAAACGGTTTACTGTACTCTAAAAAGGAAAAAACTGAATTTATTTACCAAGAAATCCAAGCCAGATTAAAAAGGAAATGATCCTCTAAGTGACTGTATTCTTTAAACCCATGAAAGGCTCATTTGCAAAAATTGGTCCCCGGGCCAAGATAAACAGAGTGGAACAGCATCTTATTGTTTTTGGCTTAATAACTATGGATAGCTCACTGTTATAAAAATGACACCGGGCATTCTCTTGCATAAGAGCATAATATCAGAACAAGATTCCGTGAATTCTGTCTTTCGAAGCTTAGATAACAGCCTTTCTGAGCGTGAGCTGACCAGAACTTAAATCTACTATGGTTCAAAGCACAGAAACCTAGGTACCCATGAAATAAGAACAGACGATTACTTCCCAAACATCTTCTTTCGAGTGTAAACATACTCTTTGGAATGTACTGTTCTTCTTGACGTAGTTGTAGGACTGCTCCATGAAAGCCTTGGAGGTGTGCCTTCACTGAAGGAAGAGAGGTTCTCGGTGTTCCGGTTTGTTTGTTTTTTAAAAATTTGTTCTAATGTCTTTGTAAGACTAAGAAAATGTCATGATGCTTTTAGACATCAGCAAAGCAAAGTTTTTCTTTTATATCTATAAAGCTGCCTCCTGAGCATTTCTAATAAGCGGTCGGGAACCGGCTCATTGAAATTCTATGGTCCTCTACGGTCTTAAAATGTACAATGAATACCTAATACTTTTTCTCCAAGACTAAATCTTACTGGAATTTATCGAGAATCCCAGTGATTTTTGTTTCGTTTCGTTTCGTTTTTTAATAATCGTATGTGGTTGTTTAACTATGACCGTCGGTCAGAATGTGAACTAGCTCAACTACAGGTTAGTTCCAGGAGCTTTTCATTTTTGGCTGACCCATAAACTGTGAGGTTCCTACTCCTAGACAGAAAAAGTACGGGTAGTTCCATTACGTCGGAGAAATGGACTTGAGAAGGATGGCCAGTCCCCCCGGTTTCATTAGAGCCCTAATATGATGTGTCAGAGAAAGCAATTAGTCAACGAGATACACTGTGCTCATTTACCACACACAGCTGGCATTGGGAGTAAGCTCTTTCTCTTTTCCATGAAGAACCCAGCTGGAAATAATCTCTCCTTTACTAAATTTCTTTAGTACTTCGTATATTCCTTATGGGACTTTCTCTTTGGACCACAGTGATTTCTGGGCTTTTTTCTTTTCTTTTTTCTTTTTTCTAGATTATGAGCAAGATGCCTTAACATCTTTAGATGATACCAAGGTGCTACAACATTATTTGTGTTTTCGGTAATACCCAGCACTAGTAGGAAAACAAAATGCAATCGTGACACTATCGAAATCACATTCATCAGTATTACGGACTAAACATAAATAGGCTTCTGATGTTTGGTCTGGGAATCATGTCACCATTTATATAATACAAGAAACTGCTCGGAGTTCCTAAAACCCAACTTGCAAGTTCACTCTCAGAAGCCGGCGGAGGCCTCTTATACTATGTGTATCACTAGAAAGGTCACAGAAAATAAGTCTGTAGAGCAGTCAAGATGCTAACTTTTCCTATTTTGTAAGTAAGAGAATGAACTTTTTTCTCTCAAAACTACAGTAATTTTAAAAGTAACTTGCAATTAAATCTTTTACTTTTTAAAAGAGCTCTTTTTAGAAAGAGTATAGGAATTTAAAACTAGTATTTTGTAAAAACAGTGGAAAATGGTTCAAAATTAATGCAGGGATATATATCTGACCAACCAAACATTTTAAATGTCTTTTAGTTAATCCAGAGAATATTG